>NW_025953444.1:0-127443 GCF_018812025.1 Megalobrama amblycephala | reverse complement strand
TAGATAGATAGATAGATAGATGAGTTTGAATGAGTTAGATAGATAGATAGATAGATAGATAGATAGATAGATAGATGAGAAGTGACAGATGAGAAGATAGATAGATAGATTTAGTTTGATAGATAGATAGATGAGTTTGAATGAGATAGATAGATAGATAGATAGATAGATAGATGAGAAGTGACAGATGAGAAGATAGATAGATAGATAGATGAGAAGTGACAGATGAGAAGATAGATAGATAGATGAGAAGATAGATAGATAGATAGATAGATAGATAGATGAGTTTGAATGAGTTAGATAGATAGATAGATAGATAGATAGATAGATAGATGAGAAGTGACAGATGAGAAGATAGATAGATTTAGTTTGATAGATAGATAGATGAGTTTGAATGAGATAGATAGATAGATAGATAGATAGATAGATAGATAGATAGATAGATAGATAGATAGATAGATAGATAGATAGATAGATAGATAGATGAGTTTGAATGAGTTTGAATGGATTAGAAATAGTACATAGAATGGCAGTTGAGTCTAATTGAGTTTTTGAGTCTAATGGGCTTCTGTAGTTTAAATTTGAATTTTGACAGTTGGAGTTTGAATAGTCTTGGCTCATTTGAACATTCCATCTATGAAAGTCAATGGGATTTTTCCAAGATTTAATAGTCATTTTTAGGAAAACCGTAAGTCGGATCAGTTAGAAAAGATATAGCAACTCGAGTCAGAACAGTTTGAAGGTCTGACCCGAGTTTGGAGTTTGTGGAGTTAAAGCTCTAGGAGGAGTTAGCGGCTAAAATTTTAGTCTCAGAAGAATAATAGGTCCCACTTTATATTAAGTGGCCTTAAAGGATAGTTCACCCAAAATGAAAATTTGATGTTTATCTGCTTACCCCCAGTACATCCAAGATGTAGGTGAATTTGTTTCTTCAGTCGAACGCAAATTATGATTTTTAACTGCAACCGCTGCCGTCTGTCAGTCAAATAATAGCAGTGGATGGGAACTTCTACTGTAACAGTAAATAAAACTTGCTTAGACAAATCCAAATTAAACCCTGCGGCTCGTGACGACACATTGATGTCCTAAGACACGAAACGATCGGTTTGTGTGAAAAACGAACAGTATTTATATCATTTTTACCTCTAATACACCACTATGTCCAACTTCGTTCAGCATCCTGTTAGTGAGGTCAAAAAACCTGCTCTGCTGACGAAAGTGATGTCTCGCCCATATACTTCAATGAGCGCGAGACATCACTGCCGTTGTCAGAGCGCGATCAGACCTCACTAACCGGAAGCTGAACGGAGTTGGACATAGTGGTGTATTAGAGGTAAAAAATGATATAAATACTGTTCGGTTTCTTGCACAAACCGATCGTTTTGTGTCTTAGGACATCAATGTGTCGTCACGAGCCGCAGGGTTTAATTAGGATTTGTCTATGGAAGTTTTTTCGACTCTTATTGTTCAAGTTCCCAATCACTCCTATTATTTGACTGACAGACGGCAGCGTTGCAGTTAAAAATCATAATTTGCGTTCGACTGAAGAAAAAAAGTCACCTACATCTTGGATGCCCTGGGGGTAAGCAGATAAACATCAAATTTTCATTTTTGGGTGAACTATCCCTTTAACTACTATGTACTTACATTTAAATTAATAATTTGATACAATGCACTTATTGTGTACATACATGTTTTTACATTGTACTTATATTTTAAAAACACACTGTAAAAAATTTCCTGTAGAAATTACAGTAACTTACTGGCAGCAGTTTGCCAGTAACTTACTGTAAATTGAACTTACAGTAAAAATACTGTATTAATATTTACAGTACCATTTAACTTGCTGTAAACATATTTACAGTACACAGGGCGCAGGGCGCCAGAAAATGTCCATTTAAAAACAGAAAAATACTGTCAGAAAAAAAGCATAGATAAACTGTAAAAAAATCCTGTGAAAAGACGGTACTTTTCTGGCAGCAGGAGCGCCAGAAAATAATGTAAAATAACCGTTATTTTAAAACATTTATTTTCCATTATTTTACAGTATTTTTCGGGCACCCCTGCTGCGCAGAGTTCATAATGCAGATGAATCAATAGCACAACACAGTTGTTAGATTCAAATGACAGTCCATTTCACGATGCTCACAAAACAATCACCAGACTGTCATCATCACCTGAAGTTATTTTGTTTAGCTTTCATTACTACTACAAATGTGTTTAACAAACACACTGTCACAACAGTCAGATATGACAAATGAATATTAAGAGTGAAGAGCCCAACTAATGGAACAACTATTCACCATTATGGTGACTTCAAATGAAACAGAGTTAAAACCTCTGCTAATTCTCAATAACAACCTTTGTTGATGTCTAACATAAATCAAGTCAATCTGGTTAGTAATAAGTGAAGCTGGGGATGCTGTTTGCAGTGGCGTAAATTAATATGATAGTTTTTTCCTTACATCTGCTATAATACAATATGCCATTAGTCCCGAGAGTATGTACATTAGTTAATAAATACGAGGATCCGCAGTTCTTATAAAGTTGTCCTGATAGACTCGTGGCAGCATTTTCATTTAGCATGCAAGAGGTTCTGGGTTCTAACCCAATCATGAATGATTTTTTTTTCTCATTAAAACCAAAGATGTTCATCAGTGATTGTATATCAAGAGCAGGGATACGTTTATGTGTAGCTATTTTGTTTTGTGATTTCAACCTAACAAATAGAGAGTCTCTGCAACAGAGTGATAGATTGAAGCGCTCGTCCGTGTGAACACTGCTCAGTGTGCACGAGCGCAAGAGAACACTGTAGCGCCTCTGATAGCAGCGACAACGAGCACTCAACATGATTTCAAAAACAACACATTCTAGCGCCAGATCGCCTATTATTAACTCAAACTGATAATCAACTAGAGCTGTTTCTTTGTATTACATATCCGTTGCCGCGAGAGGTTTCAAAACGTGGTCGGGACAATGTCGACCCTTTCAAAAAGTGGTACACTGTAAAAACTTCCTGTAGAAATTACAGTAACTTACTGGCAGCAGTTTGCCAGTAACTTACTGTAAATTGACCTTACAGTAAAAATACTGTATTAATACAGTATTTACAGTACCATTTAACTTGCTGTAAACATATTTACAGTATAGTATTTTTTTGCTGTAAAAAATACAATAATTTTAAGGTCTTTTCTCTAGAAATATATTTTAATACAATCAAAAACATATAACTTTACACTGTAAAATTTCCTGTAATTCATTGTCCACTGTTTCTATTTACTATAAGGCTGTACAAATTGTAAATTACTGTATTTTAACAGGTCTCAGTAAATAATAAAAAGACAATGACAACTGTATAACGTTTATAATTTGTTTTTAATTGTTCAATTGTAATACTTGAAATAACATTTTAATATTCTTGCAGACTGAACTTTCAGTTTTCTTCACAAAATCTGATATTCCCCAAGCCTGCAGTAACATTTATACATAAACGTTTAACATTACAGCATTTTAAAACAATTAATGAACAAATTCAATCATAAGAACCATCTTAAAAACTTACAAATTTAAAATAACTCTCCGCAGTGGAATGTGTTTGCTCTCATACACTGAAGCGGTGTTAAAGTTAATGAGATAATTGATTGATGATTGAGTGATGATTGACAATTAGTGGTGACACCTGATGTTAATAAGCAGAATCGCTGAAGAAACAACAAGAGAAAAAGAGAGAGACACAACAACTACAACTGACTTCCAGACATTAAACATTATTAGACTTATTATTAACCAGTTTGATTTGATTTCTGTCATACATCAACAAAAGTTCTTACTGAGAATTAACAGATGTTTAGATGTTAATGTTTTAATGAAAGTTTAGTTTGAAGTCACCATGATGGTGAAAAGCATTTCCTTTAGTTGGGCTCTTGACTCTATTTATTAATATTAATTTATCTCTGGCTGCTCCAACTTTGTGTTTGTAAAGCACATTTGTTACGGCCAGAGAAACTGGACTGCATTTCCCAAATGTGCTGTGAGCCAAAATTGATCAATTTAGGTTTACAATGCTTTGGGAAGCACAGTCATAATGGATGTATTTTGATGATGACATTCTCTTTGTGAAATGGCCAGATTCATTGGAGACATCCAGTATTACCCGGTTGCATAGATTTTATAATATTTCTTTACAGTACATCACTGTTACCGCTTGAGATCCAACAGAGCTTTTATAATCTGAAGGGGTTTTTTTTAAACACACACAGACATCAAGAATCAGCATATGACCCTCAACAATGGTGACAATCAAACAAAGTGCTTCATGTTGCAGTGCATGATGGGAGCCACCAATCAAAACTCATCCATGGCTCCCTTTATGCATTGCTGCATGAATAAATTATGCAGCTGAATTGTCCTGTAATTTTCGTAGATTGTTCATGTTTGCTTTTATTTTTCTGTTGTTTTGTTGTGACAGTAGCTTGTTTTGTGATGTTCAGAGTTGATCTGTTTGTCAGTATTTTGTATTTATTTATCGTCACCGTTCTTGAGAATCATATGCTGACTCTTGATGTCTGTGTGTTTAAACACTGAATCTTCAGTTCATAATCTTTTATTCTAAAAAAAAAAAAAAAAGAAGTCATATTGCTATTGGATCTCAAGCTGTAAAATCACAGGACTACAATCATTTATACTAAAGCTACACAGCAAGCATGGTCAGAGACATACTGTATAACTGTTTTACAGTAAAATACTGTTCATATTACAGTAAAATACTGTGTAATTTACAGAAATTGCTAACAGTGCACCTGCATGTAATTACATCTGTAATTAATTTATTTTATTACATTTATAATTACACTGTTGACCCATCCCTTACACCTTACCCCCACCCTTAAACCTATCCATACCACCAAGCTTTCCCTAACCTTACCCATATCCCATCTCAATAGCAGCACAAGTGATTTGCAATTCAATATGAACCCAATAAGTACATTGTACTTATTTTTTTATGTAAGTGCATAGTAGTTAAGGCCACTTAATATAAAGTGGGACCGAATAATAATATTAAGTTTAAATAGCATTACAATAAGTTGGCTTTTCCAAGCCAACTTAATTACTGAGAAAATTCAGCTCATAATTTATTCATGCAGCAATGCATGATGGGAGCATGGATGAGTTTTGATTGGTGGCACCCAGAATGCACTGCAACATTCTTTTTGACAGTCACCACTGTTGAGATTCACAAGCTGATTCTTGATCTCTGTGTGTCTAAACGAAAGCTTTCTTTATTATTATTTAGAACAACTTTTGATGAAACCTTTGAATTATTTTGAAAAAAACTGGACCTTCCACTGTAGAATCACAGTGCTGCTATAATAAATAATGTAAATCTAACTCAGAGATTGGGCTGTAAATGAGTTCAGTGATTCAGATCAAATAATGATTATGTGAAAACATAACCAGCACCACCTGATCATGTTTTAACTTTGCTTGTCTGGTTGGTTTTAATGCAGTTAAAACTGCCCAAACAAATTCTAATATTAAAAAGTCAAAGGTCAAGAGCTCAACTAAAGCAAACCATGACCTCTGTGATGGTGTCTTAAAAATTGTGATTTCTCTCCTTTGGTGATTCTGCTTGTTACCATCAGGTGTCTTCAATCAATTAATCACTTATTTATCTCATTAACTTTAACAGCGCTTCAGCGGGTGGAAAAAAAATATGACAAGACTTTTACTTTCTGAGCCTTGGACTTTCCACCTCTGCTCAATACCTCCGCGGCCGATCCGCCACGGAGTCCTTTTGCTGTGTGGGTGGATTCGGACATGCCTTGATGCCTTACTACCTTGAAATGTGTCCTCAGAAGGCAGCATTTTCCAGTTTTCGGACGCAGCCGTAGATTTCACGTGCTCATAACTTAATAAAAAATGCACAGATCATAGAAAATGCACATCATTATTTAAAGCAGATTCTTACGATTAAAATGAATCCAACATCAACATAATATATTGCGTTGATCACAAGATATTACTCACGGAATGATTTAACATACTTGGCTAAAAACATGTCTCTCATCTTTCCTGGATGCATTGTGTATCCAATGTTCCCAGACCCATCCATGTTCGTTTTCCAACGTGGAATAACACAAAATAACAACTCCTAACGAGTGCTGAGAAGCGCCTCTAAACCGGAGTTTACCGCCCGTGGGCGCCATCTAGCTGCGAAAAAATGAATAACACTTTATCACCACAAAATCTGAAAAAGATGCAGCTCACATGTAGGAGAGCATCACCAAAAAATAATTTCTCTGATCTTATTGCCTTCCTGAGTTATTCCATTCCATGTCAAATAAAAAAAAGAAGAAAAATTATAAATATATATATATATATATATATATTTTTTTTTTTTAATCAGCAGTTTTTCAGCAGGAAAAAGTCCAAATGTAATGTAATTTATATTTTACATTCAGCGCTTAACAAAAAGTTTGTTATATAAATGTAATCTCTCTCTACGAAAATTCAAATAAAGAAAACCAGAAAAAGATTAACGTCACAAACTCTCAAAAGCGTGTTCCCAAACTCTAAGCTCCTCCCACTACCCACAATCCCTAGAGAGAGAGAGAAAGAGAAAGAGAGCCAGAGAGTGCCCAAGAAAAGCCAAGAATCAAAGAGGCAGAGCAACAGTTACAATCTTCTTTTATCCCTTCCTTGCATGTGACTGAAACCCAAATCTGAGACATTTATGAGACTGTCCAATAAGAAGATTAAAACTTCCCCCACTGTACTAAAGGTGTGACAATTTGTAGACAGACAGAATAGGCCTATATGGAACATGTTAGTTTAAATGTTTGGGATTTTTTTTTATATGTATATACATAAATATAATTAAAAAGTTCATCTATGTGGTATGATGCACACAAATAAAATGAGTTAAAGAAACTTTTAAGGGAGAAGAACAAGCATTTAGTGATATTGGTACTGATTTTCATTTGTAGTCTTATTATGTTTAATTTCACAGAACTTCAGTGATTTAACTTTAAAACTGTGCTCCAAGAAGCCATATTCATAAACTTTAAAGGGTTAGTTCAACCAAAAAGGAAATTTCTGTCATTAATTACTCACCCTCATGTCGTTCCTCCATTGACAGGAAGATAATTAACACTTTCACATGCCCAGAAAGGTACTAAAAACATATTTAAAGCAGTTGACTAAGTTGTTCAATCTTAATGTTATAAAGTGACGAGAATTTTGTGTGCCAAAAAAAACAAAATAGCAACTTAGTGTCCATCTAGTGATGGGTGCCCTTACGAAAAACTAGTATACTTCAAGTTCATTTGATCAAGTATACTAAAGTAATGTTCAAGTATATTTTTTAAGTATACTTTATGTAGTAAGTATAATATCAATGTACTAGTAGTAAACTTGTAAGTGTACTATTTTAATACCGCTTGGGACTAAATTGGCCCAATTGAAGTATACGTTTAAGTGTACTATAAGTGTAACAGTAGTAAACTTTAACTAGTTCACAGCTATGTTTCTCATTTGTACTGCATCTGTACTAAAAGTGAACTTATACTAGTATACTAGTAGTTTACTATTTTAATACTAGTAGTAGCTACATTTTTAGTATACAAAAGTACACTTTGAAATATACTCTCAGTAAACTGCTAGTTTAGTGCAAGTATACTTTTAAGTTTTCTTTAAGTGAACATGACATCACACTTATAGTTTACTTTTTATATATTATTTTTGCACTTTAAGCATACTTCTATGTTCCTGTATTATTTTTTATACTTGAAATACCTTGAACTGTACTTTAACTCTTTCCATTTTAAAAACATTTTATTCTAGCTTCATGAATCCTTTTTATCAACACTTAAATATAAGTAAGTTTAATTTTTTTTAATTTTTTTTTATTTAAAGTAGATCGAGTCCATAAACAAGTCCACGTATAGGCCAAATATACTTAGACTTTTGTCAAGTATACTTTAGTGCAATTTTGAGTATATATCTCAGAAGTTCATAAAGTATATTTCTGAGAAGTATATAAAGAGTAGACTGAAAGTATACTTTCTTATTTTTAGTTTAAAAGAAGTATACTAATTGCACACTTGAATAAACTTCTTTTTCGTAAGGGTGATTTCAAAACACTGCTTCATGAAGCTTTACAAATCTTTTATTTCGAATCAGTGGTTCGGAGCGTCTATCAAACTGCCAAAGTCACGTGATTTCAGTGAACGAGGCCTTGTTACATCATAAGTGTTTCGAACCGTTTAAAAATTTCAATAGTTCACGTGACTTTGGCAGTTTGATACACGCTCCAAACCACTGATTCGAAACAAAAGATTTGTAAAGCTCCAAAGCTTCATGAAGCAGTCTTTTGAAATCGCCCATCACTAGATATTGCTGAAAAAAGTCATTATTTTGTTTGTTTGGTTTTGTTTTTTGCACACAAAAAGTAAATAAATATTATTAAAAAAGTAAAACAATGTGTTGTTATTTTTTGTCAGTTAATGAAGAAGGGAGGCAGGCGGTGCAGATAAAGAACAGGCTGAACAAAACTAGCTACAACATAATAAACCAGAATTGTGATTCATCATAGACATGGTGCCGCGATACTCTTGCTCATGTGGTATGGCTGTTTTTCATACAGTGAAAAAGAGAATTGATCCATAAAATCAACAGAGGAGAAATGAGCAGGTGCCAATCACTGAACACCTGGTATGCAAACTTTTTAGAAAGAATGGAAGAGAAAATTACAATGAATCATTAAGATTTATTGTTTTGTTTTATTGACTTTTCAGCATTACCGCAGGTTCACAAAAGAAAAGTGAATTATTTTGCTGTTACAATGACGATGTCCATACATATCTACAAACTAAATTGAAATGCATGCAATATCCAACCATCAAACCATCCCAAGAATAATTTCATAAAATCCACCATCATTAAAAATTCTAAACATATGTATTCTAAAATCCGTAATCATTTAAAAGTCAGTACAAATAAGAAATTGGTGATTGATTTGAAAAACAACCAAATAGCTACATTTATAATAAATATATCAGATAAACACACTAATAATGAACTTAAAATAAATAAGATTTCTTCATGGACACATTGGCTGCTGTTGTTCACTGACTTTCTGATCTACAGCTGCAAGAAAAAGTATGTGAACCATGTGCAGAATCTGTGAAAATTTTAACAAAATGCATGTTATTTTTTATTTAGTACTGTCCTGAGTAAGATATTTTACATAAAATATGTTTACATATAGTCCAAAAGACAAAAAAAAAAAAAAGACAAAAAAAAGCTTAATTTATTAAAATGGCCAGGTCAAAAGTTTGTGAACGATTGGCTCTTAATACTGTGTGTCATTACTTGGATGATCCATGACTGTTTTTGTTGTTGTTGTTTGTTTGTTTGTTTGTTTTTGTTTTGTTTTTGTTTTTTTTTAGCTCTGTTCTTCAGAAAAATCCTCCAGGTCCTTCAGATTCTTCAGATTTCCAGCATCTTTTGCATATTTTAACCCTTTCCAGCAGTGACTGTATGATTTTGAGATTCATCTTTTCACACAACTGAGGGACTCAAACACAACTATTAAAAAAAGGTTCAAACATTCACTGATGCTCCAGAAGGAAACATGACGCATTAAGAGTCGGGGGGTGAAAACTTTTGGAATTTGAAGATCAAGGTAAATTGTACTTAATTTGTCTTCCGGGAAACATGCAAGTAGCTTCTGTTGCTTTCAAAGTGCACTAAATGGGAAAAAAATAAATAAATAAATATATATGTATATATTTCAACAAAATAAGAAAAATTTGGACATCTTCATCCTGTTCAAAAGTTTTCACCCATTTAACACAGATAAAAAATCCCATTCATTATTAAAAGTTATAAAAATAAATAAATAAATAAAACTAGGTGTAGTTATATTTTCTACAGGTTTAATGGAGAACAGAGGCAGGAGAGTTTTCCAGCCTGGTGCAGATAAAGAACAGGCTGAACAAAACTAGCTAGAACATAACAAATCAGAGCAGGATACCAAAGTGACATAATGTATTGCTGTCTCAGAATGTTAAAGAATGCAGAGATAGCAACTGGCACATATGTGATAACCAAGGTCACAGTAGTTATTAGAATGAAATAAAACGCTCTTCTCTTCATGTGGTTTTCCTCCCCTCTCTCTCTCCCTCTCTCTCCTGGTCCTGACTGCTTCAGAGCTCTGAGAACAGCCACAAGACAAAACAACTGGATGCAGAAGACGAATAGGAACTGCATGAAGAAGAACCATGTGTGTGCAATTATGGTAGATAACAAAAATATGATCAGGCAGACCAAACAGGATCCAAGAGTGATTATCCAGGCAACAGTGCAGCAGATCACTCTATATCTGAGAGGTTTGTACTTCAGAAAGGTTACAGGATGAACCACTGCCAGGTAACGCTCAACACAGATCAGACACTGAAACAGAGGACGACCAGTGATGGTAAGTCCTTGTAAAAAATGTGCTAATGGGAGGAGACTTGAAATAAAATGTGACAATATAAAGAAAAGAAAGTCCACACAGATACAAATCTCACAACAAGAGAGATTGAGGATGAAGAATCCTGAAGCAACTCCATGTCCAGTTCCTGTGATGATGAGCCATATAACATATGAGTGTACAGGAAGACCAAACAAGACACTGATGCAGAATATATACATTTCGACACTGTCCACTATCCACATGGAAGGGGTTGTGGAGTTGGTGGAAGCTTCTGTTGTGGTGGAGTTCATTTCCTTCTCGTCTGTCTGAGCTGCACAGGAGCTTACAAAACGTAACTGATATTGCTAATAGAGGAGAGAATTACAAATGTACCGGGTTATTCAGACTGCAGCTCAACATGAACTAAGAAAGTAGACTGAATATGCAATTATAGAGACAAACAAATTAATTAATTAATAGTTCATTTTAAAATCTAGAGTATTGTAAAATCCAGCTTATTGTATCTAACAGATGAAGATAAGAATATACAGAAAGAAGGAACAAAATTAAGACATTTGCAGAATGAAATGAGAGATAGAAGAGAAGAAGCAGAAGAGCATAGGGAAACTTACATCCCACTCAAACTTATGTTTTGGTCTAATAAGAAAAGGTCAAATGGATTTATCCATTATGTCATAGACTGGTGAGATGTCAAAAATGGATGAAAATAAATATAGGAGTTGTTTTGACACCCTTAAAGGGATAGTTCACCCAAAAATGAAAATTGGATGTTTATCTGCTTACCCCCAGCGCATCCAAGATGTAGGTGACTTTGTTTCTTCAGTAGAACACAAATGATTTTTAACTCCAACCGTTGCCGTCTGTCAGTCGTATAATGTGTGTCAATGGAAACTTATTTTATAAGAGTAAATAAAACTTGCTTAGACAAATCCAAATTAAACCCTGCGGCTCATGACGACACATTGATGTCCTAAAACACGAAACGATCGGTTTCTATATTTTCTGATATTTATATCATTTTTTACCTCTAAAACACTACTATGTCCAACTGCGTTCAGCACTCGCTTAGTGAGGTCTGATCGTGCTCTGACAACGGCAGTGATGTCTCGCACTCAAGAGCACTTTGAAGAACAATTGAATATAACAAGCATACATACTCTTAAATATAAAAGAAGAATAACCATAAAGGGTACAATAAAGAGTAAATGCTTGAAAATATGATGAGGATTAATATATAGAGTAGGAGTACATGAATATATGAAATCAAAAGTAATATTGATAAATCATAAGCCATAAATGATTAACATAAAATATGAATAAAATGCATGAATATGAATATTGAAAATTTTGGATCCACCAGTTCTGTTTTGTTCAAGTTATGCATCTAATATGCCCATTAACCCCTTTAATATGATTGATGACCACAGCAACATTGTCATATATCATTCAGCAGTAAAAAGCAAAATAATTAAATTTAAAATAGGAGTTAATCACCTGAAGAGTGAATGTCCAGTCTCTCTGGATGTGTATAAATCTCTGTTCTGTGTTTTACAGACTGACTACACTGCATTTATAAGAATATATGTGCATGACTTCATCTGCTACACGTCACAAAAAACATCAGATATGCAAATATCAAAAGGAAAAAAGAAGGTTTTAAAGATATATACTGTAACACAATTTCACTTTACTGAAAGCATTTGTATCACGAATGAATCAGAAATTAATCAAAATTTCATTTTTTTATATGAATATAGTACTTGAAAATTATAACCAAAAGGTGAAAAAAGAGGGAATAAACTCCAGGGCTGCAATGATAATAAAAAAAAAAGAATAAATAAAATACATTCTGCACATTACTGTAACAACATGTGTAGTTATTCATTATAGTAAATTACAGTGATGTACACATGTACAATGTACAGTGATGTAGTGGGGCTGAACACCTGGGTGGAATTTCAGCTAAAATTGCAATTAGCTTGTAATGATTTTTTTTTTTTTAATTTTTGGCTATAAAATTGAGAATATTTTAAAATAATTACTGCATAAATGCTTGGAATTTGCCATCATTCTGTTTTGAATGTGTTTTTAATCATTTTGAATGCAGTGTGTTAGCATTAGAAAAATGTGATGAAAATACATAGTATTTTGCATGTTGTGGAGTACGAATGGGGAAAGAGTTCCTGAATTTTGAAAAGTGTGGTCACTGAATGCATTTTGTCTGAAAGCAATGAAAAATGGTTCACAGTTTGGTCTGCATTGACTTCTGTTTCGCTGACTGTGTGAAGAGTTTTGAAAATGTGGTTTCGGTATTGAACAATGCTTGTTAGCAACTGAAAAAAACTGTAAAGCAATATCAAAAGCAAAGTTGTGATTCATCATAGACACAGTGCCACAATACTCTTGCTCATGTGGTATGACTGTTTTTTATACAGCAAAAAAGAGAAATGGTCCATAAAACTCAACAGAGAAGAAAATGCAGGTGCCAATCACTGAACACCTGGTATGCAAACTTTATACATTTAGAAAGAATGGAAGAGAAAATTACATGGAATCATTGATTAAGATTTATTGGAAAAAGAAGCAAATATCTACCATTTATATATATATATATATATATATATATATATATCAATGATCAATGATTCCATGTAATTTTCTCTTCCATCCATATATATATGTGTGTGTGTGTGTGTGTGTGTGTCATTTGCACACACTGTATGAGAGTAAAAATAGTATAAAGCAGTATAAAAATAAAAATAAACAGCCATTTAAGAGGACAGAGCCAATTCAGCTGAAAGAACAAAAATGTAACAAAAAAATAAAAATGGCATTCATTAATAAAAGTTATCCAAAAATTAAATAATAAAACTTGGTTTAATTGCATTTTCTACAGGTTTTATGGAGAACTGAAGCAGGAGAGTTTTCCAGCCTGGTGCAGATAAAGAACAGGCTGAACAAAACTAGCTAGAACATTACAAATCACAGCAGGATACCAAAATGACAAACTGTATTGCTGTCTCAGAATGGTAAAGAATCCAGACATAGTAACTGGCACATATGTGATAACCAAGGTCACAGTAGTTATTATAATGAGATAAAACGCTCTTCTCTTCATGTGGTTTTCCTCCTCTCTCTCTCTCCTTCTCTCTCCTGGTCCTGACTGCTTCAGAGCTCTGAGAACAGCCACAAGACAAAACAACTGGATGAAGAAGAAGAGTAGGAACTGCATCAAGAACCATGTGTGTACAGTTATGGTAGATAACAAAAATATGATCAGGCAGACCAAACAGGATCCAAGAGTGATTATCCAGGCCACAGTGCAGCAGATCACTTTATATCTGAGAGGTTTGAACTTCAGAAAGGTTACAGGATGAACCACTGCCAGGTAACGCTCAACACAGATCAGACACTGAAACAGAGGACGACCCGTCATGGTAAGACCTTGTAAAAAAAAGTGCTAATGGGAAGCGACTTGAAATAAAATGTGACAATACAAAGAAAAGAAAATCCACACAGATACAAATCTCACAACAAGAGAGATTGAGGATGAAGAATCCTGAAGCAACTCCATGTCCAGTTCCTGTGATGATGAGCCATATAACATAGGACTGTACAAGAAGACCAAACAAGACATTGATGCAGAATATATATATTTGGCCACTGTCCATTATCCAGATAGAAGGGGTTGTGGAGTTGGTGGAAGCTTCTGTTGTGGTGGAGTTCATTTCCTTCTCGTCTGTCTGAGCCGCACAGGAGCTTACAAAACCTAACTGATATTGCTAATAGAGGAGAGAATTACAAATGTACCGGGTTATTCAGACTGCAGTTCAACATGAACAAGATAAGAAAGTAGACTGAATATGCAATTTTGTGATGGAAAGTTCTATTCAAAAGGACCTGAAACAAGTCATTTAAAATTGTAAGGTTGCGCTACAATAATCCTTATCCTAGAACTAATTAAATAATAATATTTCTATGTCTATCCATATTTTTGGGTAATTCACGGTCCTGTACAATGTTTTTGTGAAAATAAATAAAAATGCTGCTGCAAGTACAGTAATTTGGCCATTTTATCTTTTATTTGTAATTTCCTGATCTTTGATGGTCGTCGTGTGTAGAGAATGTCACTTTGTTATGTAGAGCTTTATTATATACTGAAATATTTTCGAGTGCGTATTGTCAATGCATAACCCAGTTTATTCTAAATCAATTATTTTCAGTTTGACGGAAATGACTCCCAATTCATTGGAAAAAAAGTAAAATGCGGATATAAGCAGCAGAATAACACAGAATCTGACTGATAGTGGCAGTAGTAGGGTTAAAAGCAAAGTTTAAGTTTAAATGTATCTTTTTTGGTTCATATTTATAAATATAGCCTAATTGGCTTGTAATTATTACAGAGAAAACATAAGCAAAGTTTTAGAATTATTAATATCCACTATTTTATGTTGTTGACAACTAATTTATCTAACATGATCATAAACCCTTTAATATGACTTATAACTACAGTGACATATGGTTCAGCATATAAAAGAAACTGAATCCAGTTTAAAAGACGAGTTTATCACCTGAAGAGTGAATTTCCGGTCTCTCTGGATGTAGGCTGTGTAAATCTCTGTGCTGTGTTTTGTAGACTGACTGTTTTGTAGACTGACTTTACAGCTGTCAAAAGAATAGCTTATATTATGTGACTTCATCTGGTACATGTCACATACAACATATGCAAATGTTTATTGTTAAATTAATGAGTTCCATTTTGATCCAAAAGACAGATGGAATAGGCCTATATGGAACATGTTAGTTTAAATGTTTGGGATTTTTTTATATGCATATAAATAAATATAATTAAAAAGTTCATCTATATGGTATGATGCACACAAATAAAATGAGTCAAAGAAACTGTAAAGGGAGAAGAACACTATATTTCGAGGTACAAGCATTTAGTGATATTGGCACTGATTTTCATTTGTAGTCTTACTATGTTTAATTTCACAGAACTTCAGTGATTTAACTTTAAAACTGTGCACCAAGAAGCCATATTTTCTTCAACAATTATGAACTGATCGTAAAATTTAAAGGGTTAGTTCACCCAAAAATGAAAATTCTGTCATTAATTACTCACCCTCATGTCGTTCGAAGGTTTGGAGCGTCTGTCAAACTGCCAAAGTCACGTGATTTCAGTAAACGAGGCTTTGTTATGTCATAAGTGTTTCGAACCTTTTAGAAATTTCAATGGTTCACGTGACTCTGGCAGTTTGATACACGCTCCAAACCACTGATTCAAAACAACAGATTCGTAAAGCTCCGAAGCTTCATGAAGCAGTCTTTTGAAATCAGCCATCACTAGATATTGTTGAAAAAAGTAATTATTTTGTATGTTTGGATTTGTTTGTTTTTGTTGTTATTGTTGTTGTTTTTGGCACACAAAAAGTAAACAAATATTATTAAAAAGTAAAACAATGTCTTGTTATTTTTTGTCAGTTTACCTTTCAAAAGGGAACTCAACTCTGCCTTTGATCACGCAATGGGGAACCGTCACTCGTGACAGGTGTTCGAAATGTCAAGAATCACAACAGTCCAATCCTACTGGCCGGCGACAGCCTATGACGTCATACGGTGCGAACCGTGATGTATAAAGGGAGCGCCTGAGGAAGCAGTCAACATCTTCTCGTCTTTTCTGGACTGTCTTGTTTGTGCCATTGTTTCACAAACTCCGGTAGGGAATTAATCCATTTATGTCTGCAAACGTTCAGGAGAATGTGTTCATCCGTGTCCCAGGGGTTTGACACTTGATTTACATGTTTCTGGCGTTTTTCTGTCTGGAGAGGAGCGAACGCATAGACGGTGCTTGAGGGCGCCGTCTATGTGTGTTTGTCTATTGTTCATTGTGAGCGTCTCTCCTATTGGGACGCTCCGTTCTCATTTGGCACTCTTCCAGAGGGAGGAGGTGTCTGCATCTGTGCCTGGTGTTTGTAGTCCCGTGTGTGCTGAAGCAATACAGCGGCTGCAATCATAGGGCTCGCAGGTGAGCTCGTTGGGAAGTCTGAGAGAATTATATTTTCTCTTGGCTTCCCCGGGGCTGACGAGGATGTGTTGGATGACGGTAACGTCCGTGTTTGATGTCACCGCGTCCGATAGCGAGCGCTCCTCTGGCTGCTGGGTATGTGAGCTGCTGTGTTTTTGGGACGCACTTTTCGGCGGGCTGCAGCTGCCATGAGAGCGCGTTAAGAAAGGGACCGCGCGGACGGCTCAACGAACGGTTCCTTTCTGTCCATGAATGTTGCAGCTCCCATAGACTTTCCATTCTCTCCTGATCTCAGCATTTGAGATCGGGAGGGCATGGAAAACCCCCTGGCCGTTCAGATTTGGATCTGAGCCAGACAGACGGGAGGAGGAAGAAGTGAGAGTGAGATGGGTGATCGACTGTAAACACTGTTGCGTTTATAATCGATCCCCCAGCTATTTTAAGGGCGATTTATATCTACCCTCTCCTCTTCTTCTTCTTTCACCTCCCATTTATATATATATATATATATATATATATATATATATATGTGTGTGTGTGTGTGTGTGTGAATATATACATATATAGGATGTATGTATTTATATGCATGTGTATATTTTATATCATGCTCAGATACTTCTTATGATCAGACTGATGGCTGGGCACATAGTAATTATTTTTGTTGGCCCGCTTTCTCGGTTTGATAATGAGAGGATCTTTTAGGCTTAAATGAACCCTAGATTCTTTCTTTTCTATGTAAAAAAGAGTATTGGGATCTTCTGTCTTTTTAGCCGCAGGAATATGAGATGGGTCTATTTTATGTCTTTAAAATAAGACCTTGTTTTCCTGTATAGTTTTTCTGAGCATGTAGTTTATCAGGAGGCTGGCCCATCTTGAGCTGAGTCTCTGAGACAGGGCCAGAGGTCCAGTATGGCCGCTCGGGCACCTCCTCTTTTCAGAGCAGGCGCAGAGACGGCTGGACTTGAGGAGGAAGAAGCATGTTTGAGGAGGTGATTGATCACGTACACCAATAGCGACTGTGATCAATTCCCTCTCGCTGCGAGGGCAACATTGCATTTGCCCTCGCCCCTTCTTCCTCCACCTCCTGAGTTTGAGTTCTTTCTACTTGCTCGGGCGTTTCTTTTACAGTTAGGCTGTCGGCTGGCCTTTTGATAAAATTTTTTTCTAAAGGCCGCCTTCTGGCTTGATAGTGAAAGTGCTTTTAGGCTTAAAAGAACTTTTGATTTCATCCTTCTTCATGCATTAAAATAAGGAGGGAAAATCTTCATTCTGCATTCATAGGTTTAGGTGTTTGTTTGTTACATCACCCTTATTATTACTATCCCTGTGAGGTTGTATAGTTCCTAGTTCTGGCCTCCTCCTGAGGGAGTTGCGGGCCGTATGCCCATTTCCCCTTCGATGTGAAAATGTAGGTGCTATGGCTGAGGTTAACCGGTAAGGTTATAGGTTGTTATTAGCCTTCCTGGTGCTGTTTTTCCCAGGTGGTAGGCCCTTATCTTCGAGAAGATGAGTTATGCAGTGCTGCTAGGCCCCACTTTTTAGAACTTTTGTCATGCTTATAATATCTTCACATGAGCCCCTTGAATTATATTCAAGTTTCAGATTACGATGCTAAATATTCTAGCTTTCGTTCTCTAAGGGTTCATTACAGATCTCAGATCTGTTCTGTGAAACATTTATCCTGTTTGGATGGAATGTATTACAAAGCATTCGCGTTTGCTTTGAGGTTCTAAGCTTTAGCCCTACATACATATGTGAGCTTACTCTAGTGCTGCCACAGGTTAACGCCTGTTTCTGTGATAGCAGGCTGTGATTAGCCTCTATCTATGAACGTGGTGTTTTGTTGTACTCCCCGGTTAGGGTTTGTGTTTCACTGAGTGCATCACCTGTTGGATTGCACACTCAGGTTGAGTGTAGAGAGTCTTATTCTGGTTAGAATAGCATGATCTCTGTTAGCTCCCAGTCGATCATGACCACAGCAGCTGTTTTGCATTTGCTGTTAGATTGTTGGCTCTTTATTGTAGCCTCTCTCTTAATACAGCTTGTTTTTTGGGCGCTGTTTGCTCACGTATTTTAGCACTGCCTCAGGCTTATGCTCACGTTGTTTGAAGTGGTAGGCCTTGTAGGCCTTCCTTAGACCGTGATAGCATATTTATGTGTACTGGTACATTACCTGTTGTAATGTGTAGGCTTAAGCTCAGGTTGTGTAGCTAGTTACCCACAGTTATCGTGTAGGGTCTAGAGCTGGTCCCCTTTGAGCTTGGGCCCTGTTATGACCACGAGCTGGCGCCACATGGTTCTTAAAGTAGTAGGCCTTGCCAGGCCTCCTTTGTAGCCTCTGTGTTGGCCCAGCTGGGTTGGTTATATCTAGACTTGTTCCACCGCCACCGGCCACGCCCACCTCCGTATGAATAGGCCGTAGGTCAGGCCTCTCGTTGAGTTCTGTGGCGTAGTGTGTACTTCTCCTACCTAAGGGTTTCTCAAGTACTTAGCCTGCTGGCTAGCCTTAGTCATGAAGCTACCACTGGTTGTTGCCATGTGTTCATGGAGGTTGTAGGCCCTCATTAGGGCCTCCTTTCAGTCTGCATGTTGGCACAGCTTTGTGTAGGTTTCTGTGTGTCTCATCACCATGGATGAGTCGTGATTGCCACTAGCTGACGCCACGTGTTTTACGAGTTGTAGGCTTTTGCAGGCCTCCTAAGTATCACGCTGGAGTTTGGCTCTGTACTCCTCTCGCTTAGAGAGTAAAAGGTGCTTTTACTGAGTATGTTTCTGAGTGGCTTGTCTCTCGAGGTGAGCTCCTGTATTAAAACCAACTGTTTGTCTGGTTTTTATGCATTTGCTTCCTTGAGCTTGGTTTTCCTTTAGCTCTAGTCAAGCTAAATAGCTACCCTGTCTGTTACTCGGTTCTATTTTGCTCCTAGAACTTTAGTGGCCGCTAGCTGACACCGCGTGTGACAGGTAGGCTTTAAGGGCCTCCTTTGGGAGCATGCTGGCTTTTTCCCTTTAAGTTTTATATAATTGTGCTTAGCTCCCTAAGCCGGTCATTGGTTGTAGACTTCTGTGAAGTCTCCCGTTCAGACTGGCCCCAGGCTGGTTTGCGCTCCCCTGTATCAGGGTTTTTCTAGCGCACAGCCTTCTCAGCGCTTTAATCAGAAGCTGAGTAGATCCTAGGATGAGTGGTTTTACTCCCCTCAATACGAGGGTTTTTAGCGCTCAGCTGAGTTCCGCTCTCCGGGATGCCCATCTCTGCGTGTGGGTTTGAGTTGCTTACTGCCTTTTCACAGTCGCTATTTTGGAGTTTGCGCTTGGAGATTCTGTGTATCAGACAAGGTTGGCCAGGCTGTGTTTGGCTTCCGTTAGATTAGTAAGGCCTCCTTGGTGCCGTCGGGGTGTCCCCTCTAGTGACTGGCCAGGATTCCCTTTAAGGGACCACTTTCTATGGTTTGTTGGTCCCAGATGCCTTGAGCAGCCTTGTTAGGCCTTTCACGGAAGGCCTCTTTTAGGCTCAGCTTGGGCTGTTGGCCATAGGGAATGCTGTCACTGACAGCCTTGGAGAAGTTGCTCCCGGTTTTTCCCTGGAACTGCCGGATGTTTGTCCAGACATTTTGGGCATGCACTCTCCTCTAGCATGGTGGCGTTGGTATATCGTTGGTATATCTAGCGCAGAGTTGAAGTTCCCTTTCGAAAGGGAATGTCTCAGGTTACGCATGTAACCATGGTTCCCATAGCGCAATCTAGCGCAGAGTCTCGTCCCTGTTCTCAGGGAACCATGGTTACATGCATAATCTGAGATGTTTTTTGACTGGACTTGACAAAAAGACCATTGCAAATTTGATCCTCATGTTCAGAAGTAGCACAGGTGTTTTATTTGTTGTTGCTGTTTTCCTCTTTCCTTCAACGATTCTGCCTGTTAACAGCAGGTGTTCATCACTAGTGCTTGATTAATTACTTAATTATCTCAATAACCTCCCTCTTGAATGGTCTTGGTCTCGGTCTTGGAGGGTCTGGTCTTGTCTACACCTCTGGTTAACTTTCCTGACACATTCACTGTGTTAAAATCATTGACTCAGTGAATGTGTCATTCAGACTTATGCGCCCTCCAGAAACTTGCGTTCTGCAAGTGAACGGCGGCTTGTGGTGCCATCACAAAGGGGCACAAAATCACTCTCACGAACCTTCTCCGGGTCTGTTCCTGGCTGGTGGAATGACCTGCCACGCTCTATCCGAGCAGCTGAATCTTTAGCCACTTTCAAAAAAATGCTACAGACGTATTTTTTTCGTCAGCACTTGACCCAGTAATAGTAGCACTTACCTTGATTTCTATTTTCATTCCATCTATTTGTGTATTAATTAAAAAAAAAAAAAAAAAATCCTTGCTACGAGCACTTTACTGTCATAACTCTGACTTCACACAGCACTTACATACTGTTGTTCTCATGTTGATTTGATTGATTCTACTGCTCTCATTTGTAAGTCGCTTTGGATAAAAGCGTCTGCTAAATGACTAAATGTAAATGTAAATGTAAATGTGTCAGAATTAACACAACAAGTGTTGTCCCTAAACTCACACACTGATGTGTAAGAATTTAACACATTTTGAGTCAGTTTTAAAACATCCTTTCTAAGAGTGTACAAAGATACAGTCATTGCTTGTTTATATTTTTATATATAATTATTTTAAGGTATGTTTTAATGTTTTTTTTTTATTTAATTTATAGTTAATTTATTTATATTTTTCACATTACCCTGAACATCTATTCACTATTTCATAGAGTTTTGTCACAATTGTTATTTTTCTTCTAAAATATGTGATAAAATGGCCATAATATTATATTATGACCACAATAAAAACATGCATATTAACCTGAAAGCTTAATGTTAAATATTCCTAATTTCACTAGTAACTATAGTAACTACTGTAATTTTAAGTTTTGTGATTGGTGGATGCTATTATATACAATTTTGTCATTGGTTCATTGTAAGTTTGGATTTTGTCTGTGGCTGCGTCCGAAATCGCCTACTCAATGAGTAGGTACTTAATTTCATTAAGTACTTACTTAACGAGCGCTAAAAGAGTAGGTACTTAACAGCCAAATCTCGTTGAGTATGAATGAGATCCGAGAATAATCCGCCATGTTGACGTTATCACAAGCGCAACAACTGAAAAGATATGAGTGACAGGTTTATTTCATCTGTAAATATCTTGATATTGATCAAACTTGCTTATTTTGTGATCTTGTTGAAGAAACAGCAGCCAGTAATTTTGTAATTGTAGTACAATTAATATATATTTGGGTTAATTTAAAGTTCTTATATTTTAAACTACTAATGTGATTTATTTATGTTACAAAAACCCAAATTCACGTGAATGTATTGTTAATTTCTTTATTTTATATGCAAAAATGTCCATCCACAAGCAAAAGTGGCATAAATATCATTTGTTTTTCTTTTTCTTGTGGAATTAGCTCTAGTTTCATCCCTCAGGCTAAATTATAAACAAATAAATAACTTTTAAGCATTATGATGTATTCAAAATATTTAATCTTGTCATCATGCTTTGTCTGTGTATATAATCTCAAACTATGATGTATACAAACCCATATTTGTTTGTTTTTTTGTCATTATTATTGTTCATTGTTAAAGATACAACCATGGTATTTTCCCTTATCTTGTATGTAATTGTAGATCCTGCAATAAAAATAAAGATATGAGTGACAGGAGCACTAACACCTCACAGCATAAGTAACTCCAAACCCTACCTAGAGCGGTTTTCCTCAGTGTTAGCGATGTCTGAAGCCAAAGAAGACATCAGACAGCTGCTCGAAGATCTCGCCTTTGGAGAAGACTGATTTATACTCCAAAAATGTAAATATAACTACTTAAAATTAAGATGACACCAGAATGAACTGCTTTTCTAACACACCCCAACACTTACACACAATAATGATGATAAATGCTGACCAAAACTTAATTATATTACTTTTCATTTTACTTCTTTAGTAAAACAAGCAAAATGTAATGTTTTGTCATATGACAGCTGTGCATGAACACACACTAGACAAATACAGCTGATGTGAATACATCTCCATTTACAGTCAATTCATGCATTAATTCATTGCTTAATAAAATATATACATTTACTGATAGCATAATTAATAAATAAGTAAAGAATTAATAAAAGTAATAATGACAAATAAATGCATATACAAGTCAACAACACACAAAACAAAGCTTTATTCAAATGTATTGATCTAACAATCACGTATTTACAGCCCTGCTGTCATCTCAACACGGCTGTGCCAATTCTGCAGCTTTATTCTGATCAAGCAGCTGATGAACACCTTCATCATCATGTCCCTCACTGCTGCTCTTCTCAATGGAGACATCAGTGATCCAGAGAATGAGGAAGATGATGATGATGATGATGATGATGATGATGATGATGATGGACCCCTGAACCCCTCATCCTTGGAGCAGGAGTGGGTGAAGATGTGCGGGACAATCTGCTGCTGCAAACATTCATGTGCTCTCCATCAGCATGACTAAATAAACAGATTAAATCATTTTACAATTAATTAATGTCAGCATTCAGTTTCTTGCATATTGCATTTCATATTTTTACAATTGCTAATTTTTGTCGTAGCTTCATTACATTTGTGGTGTGGTCATCTAAACCACTGAGCTGGTCAGCAGAAGGTTGCTGGTTCGATCTCTGCAGCATCTCCTCCAGTGTGTCCTTGATCGAGTCACTTGAAAGGAGGAGTGATGGAGGGTCTCGTCCATGACACTGAACCATTTCCAGGATCTGCTGTGGCTCTCCATCCTCAGTGCTCACACCAGTCTGAGGACATTCACATCCTACAATAATGCACAAACATAATACAAAAGCAGTCATTTTAACAGCACAGTGTCATTTGATTTGTGTATTAGAAGTAACAAAATGATCTTACTTTATATTTTGTTTAGGGTTTTCCTCTTTTTTTTCTAACAAATGCCACCGTCAGGTTTTCTTGCAGGTCCTGCTCCACAAAAGCTCTGCAG
Organism: Megalobrama amblycephala; assembly: GCF_018812025.1. Lineage (NCBI taxonomy): Eukaryota > Metazoa > Chordata > Actinopteri > Cypriniformes > Xenocyprididae > Megalobrama > Megalobrama amblycephala. Next base: position 103,891 of record NW_025953444.1, on the reverse strand, counting down.
CAAACATACAGACATCAAGAGCCAGAAAAGTGCTGTAATAACTTTAAATTACAATAATTAAAATACACTAGACTTTAGATTTAAATAAACTTTGTATTCATTTCTGTAGTATCCTCACTCAAAGCCTTTGATGGCATCATTCCTCTACTGGATAAACACACGTGTGCTCATCTGTCCCTGTAACATCAGACAAGATTCAAGTTTCCTCTGAGATTTATGAGCTCAAATCTACATTCACATGTTGATGATGTGTTAACTCACTTCTTAACCAATACTTATTTTATTAACAGTTAATGGACAAATAAAATAGATTAAACTTGTGTAGTTTCTGTAGATTTATTTACATTATTTTCATTCATGTAATGTAAACAGTCTTGACAACAGTGATTAATAGCACACAAACATCACTCATAATCCATCTCTCATAAGTCATCATATTAAAGGAGATGTTCGTGTCAGATGTTAAATAAACATTTAGTAAACATGTTTAAGATATGGTTTAGAATATGTAGATCCTCTTTGGAGATTAAGTTATGTGTGTTTACTAAAGAATCCGTTATCTATAGCCTACATAATCGTGTTTTTACAGTAAAATCACAACTAGCATCTTCACACATTCAGCAGTTTACTCTACAGTAGTTCAAGAAACGTGTTTTTGGTTTTCAATACTCACATTTGACAGCATCCGCGGCACTTTTCTCCTCCGTGTTTGTTTATGACGTATCCTCTCCCGTGGCCTCCTGGGATAGAAATGTATCCAGCGAGGAATACTTCAGAATCTGGGCGGAAGTAGTAGATCATCCGGGAACTCCTCGACTACTATTTTATGATTACTGAGGTCTCTGACATACTTATTCGCTCGCCTACTGCTTTCCCTATTATAAAGTAGGTAAGTAGGCGGTTTCGGACGCACTTTAAGTAGGCGCATGTCCGAATCTCGCGAGAATTATTACGTCACCCAGGTAATTTTCGCCTACTCTTTTTGCTTCGAACATACTTATTCGCTCGCCTACTGCTTTTCCCCTACTAAATAGTAGAGAAGTAGGCGGTTTCGGACGCAGCCTCTGTTTGTACTTAAAGGAACCTACACACACCTGTAACCTTTTAGCTCTGACGAAGGCCACGTGTGCCAAAATGCGTTGTCAAAAAGTCTTGATCTTTTAGCTCCAGTTTTTTGTTTATTTATGATCCCTCCATGCCACAAGTTGCTGGTTTTGTTCAAAAAATAACTCTAATTTCACCAGTATACATTCATGTACATTATTAGTGCATTCTCATAAAGGTAAACTACCTGTCAGTGGATAGGTTACAGTATATAAGCTTAATGATGTCACATGGGGGGGAAAAAAATCATTACTGGGAAAAAATGACAGACTGGTAGAAAGCATTTATATCTACTATATCTGATGAGTACACTCAGAATTAACTTCACTTTTGTATAAATAAACTGACTAATCAAAAGTACAACTAAAAGTCTGTTTGTGGTGTTGCATCTTTCTAAATAAAATTGGATGACAGAGTCAAAAAACACGTGTTTGCCACTTCACACTGCAAAGTCCATATAAACATTATGACAAGGTACATTTAGACAGAGCTTTTAATGTGAAACTGAAGTATAATCACACAGGAATCACAATGTTTATCACATGCTTCCATGTTATCTTTTTGACACAGTGTTGCCATTTGTGATAAGTGGACAGCTGAAGAAAACAGATGTGCCCAGTGACATACTGTCATGCTGATTTTGCCATATTCCTGGATGAACATATTTTGTTGATCCTGGAACAACATTCCTGCCCGAAAATTTAGTGCTCACCCTGTCCCTACCAGTGGCGATTTCTTTAAGACTGCAAGGGAAGCTCGGCTTCCCTTATAATGTCACAAAATTAATGGTCAAATATGTACTATTGTATTAACATTTTATTGACTAAAAATGCGTTAGAAAACGTTCATCTCAAAGACGAGTTCGTTCAGAATCAGTTACATATAGCAGGTCGGCTGACTCGATTTCCTTCTCATACATTCCCGCAGCGTCACAGTGCATTTCCCTATTGAAGCCCAGCGTCCATTGACTTCAATGGGGCTGCTTTGAACGGTTTTTTTCAGCGCTTCGAAACTAGACGGTCATTGGATAAACGCTGCGATCAGTGGCGTAACTTAATAATGATGGGCCCCAGTGCAGGCTATTACGATGGGCCCCCTTGGCTGCACTGCCTGCACTGTCTGTAGTTACGCCCCTGTGTGGAATAATTTTAATGGTTTTCTCAAAATATTTCTAAACACTTTTGGTTGTTACTGCCATTTTTGATAAAATACCGGGCGGGAAGAAACGGGAACATTTAGGGGTGTAGGCCTATAAATAGTCAACAATAAGCGGTAGAATGTGAATGACGTGTGATTTACAATTTCAAACTCAGCGCATTTAATTTGATGTTTCCAATGTTTCTGTCGATGTGTGCCCACACATCATAGAAGATCTGATGAACTGATAGATCACTAAATAAAATAATTCAATAAATACATATTTATAAGCATTTATCTCAAAATAACTATATAGACTTTAATAACTGAGAACTGGCAAAAACAAATCAGATCGCAAATGCTAGGCCTATCTCATGAAACGAAAAGGTGAGTCCTTATAATTTCTATAGCCTATAGGATACTTTTTTCTTAGAAGTGAATTGTGACAACATGCCCCAAAGGTGAGGCGCATTAAGATTAACATGACCAAATGACAGCTTAAAATGTTACCTTATATAATAAAAAAATATCTAAACTAAAACATTATGTCCAAAAAATTAATTAATACAAAAATAATAAAAATGGCATTTTTAATCATTAAAAATAGCCTATACAATGTTTTGAGTTTGATAGCAAACACATCATACAGCTAGGCTATACAGCGTAGGCTAGTTAAAAATATAATAATTCATAATTTCTGAAGATTGACTGTGAGTCATTAGTCGCCCTTTTCTCATGGTTTCTCAAAAGAATTTATAAAATTAGGCTATAGAATAGGCTATAATAGCACCCCATCTGCACAACTGGGATTTGCTGGTTAGCATTAAATAACAGTCTCAACTGTTAAATAAGATTAAATAATATCAGATTTGTCTTATTTTAAATAAACACAAAAAAAAAAACAGAGATGGAAAAAAATAACTTTAGAAATTTACTTTTGCGTTGTAAATGTTCAGTGATATCTGTGTTACTTACTCCGCGTTAGGTTGTGCACCGCGCTCCCCTAGCCTATACGGTGCTATTCTTCATTTAATCGAGAGTCTGGTGATTGAAAGTTTACGGCAACATTAATTCAAGGTGAGAAAACAATTCTAAAGAAAGAGCAAGAAGGTTCACTCGGAGTGCACAGGACAAGGCTTGAGCTCGCACACGTATGTGAGCGAGAGCATGAGCCGTGAGACCATTATGAGAACGCATGCACGTCATTGTGAATTGCCTAGTGAAAGATATCCGCCTGAGAGAAAACAGAGAAATTTGCGCTCTACTCTCGTGTTACAATTATGTTCTCTCACATTTGTCATCAAAATAACGCAATAGAAACGGCCTCAAATTAATAAAACGAGAAGAACGTCATTTAAATCGGTTTTATTATTATGGGTTAAAAATGAATGTATAATATAGCATCCTGACGAGACACTTCATCGCCAGGGGCCCGCTTGCGATGTGGGCAGGGCCCGGGTGCGCAGCGGGCCCCCCCGCCGCACGGGCCCCAGTGCGGCTGCACTGCCTGCACTGTCTGTAGTTACGCCCCTGGCTGCGATTATGTCCCGCCCACGGACGCTCAGCGTCTCTGGGGGTGAATGGGGAGTGGGCTGGCCCGGACTCCAAGCTTCTGCGTGATGATTGGAGGGTCTGTCGAAAGACTGCATCTCCTTTTGACTGACAGCGATTCTGTACTATAAGGAATCACTGAAGCTATTCGCGCTCAGTCCCATCGCGGATTTCTCAAGTTCAGTCGAAATAAAAACTGCTGCAACCTATTTCTTTGATATTTGCTTGGCGAAATTGCTTGATTTTCATCATTTCACACAATTATACACCACATTCCTTGTTTCAGTTTTACAGAGTTTAATATTTTTTTTTTAGATCGTTCATTCATTCATTCCTTCATTCATTCATTCATTCATATAACGTTAGTAGGCTAGGCTAGCGTCGTGGGTGAAACTGCGCACGATGGCAGACGGTGCTAATATTGTCGACCTGATTTTGGCGAAGCCATTTGAAAGTGTTCCTTACGAGGAAAAACTTAGAATTAAACAGCAGGGCAGATCAACACCTAAGATTGATTTAGTGCAAAAGATAGGGACAAATAACAGGTCTTTTCAGCTCTCCTGGTATGACAAAGTTAGCTGGCTGACTGGAAGTGCTGTGACAAATAAAATGTACTGCTGGCCATGCCTCTTGATGAAATCTCACGGATGTGTTGTTTGGTCAAAGGTGGGGTTTGGAGATCTGTCTAACTTTGACAGGGCATATAAAAGACATGAAAAGAGCAATGAACATGTGAGTGCATGTGCAAGATTAAGTTGCATGGGCAGGATCAGGGTTGAGCATGCAATAAATGAAGGTGCTCGCATTCAAGTGGCTAAACATAATGAAATAGTCAAACAAAACAGGGCCTTCCTAAACCGCCTTATTGATGTGACATCCTTGCTTGGCCGGCAGGAGCTGTCATTTAGGGGACATGATGAGAGTAGTGAATCATCCAACAAGGGGAATTACAGGGAGTTCACAGAAACATTAGCTAAATATGACTCTGTCCTGTCCACACAATTCGAGTCCTCAACTGTGTTTTCTGGTATGTCCCATACTATTCAAAATGATTTGATCTCTGCTCTTGCAGCCACCGTTTCTGATCAGATCAGAGATGAAATTCAGGATGCTCCCTTTTTTGGATGGCAGGTGGATGAAACAACTGATATATCCTGCCGTGCCCAACTCTCTGTCATTGTTCACTATGTGGATAGTGCAGGTAAAATTCAGGAGCGCTTTATTGGATTTTTTGATGTTTCGGGGGGGCGAGATGCCCAGTCCGTTTTTGAAATATTAAATGAGAACATGCAGGGCTACAATTTTAAGGACAAGCTTGTGGCACAGACCTATGATGGGGCTGCTGTCATGGCTTCAGATCTCAATGGTCTGCAGGCCAAAGTGAAAGCAATAGCCCCCAGTGCAATGTTTGTGCATTGCTATGCACACCGACTGAATCTGGTGCTGTCACAGGGGGCTAAATGCTTGCCTGAGTGCAGAATTTTTTTTGCATCACTCTCTGGATTTGCCACATTTTTTTCAAAATCCACAAAGAGGACATCTTTTCTGGAGTCTGCAGGCTGTTCAAGGTTGCCCAGAAACGCTCCTACTCGATGGAATTTCACATCACGGATAGTGAGCACTGTGGCAAACAATTATGATGGCCTCCTGCAGACATTTGAGAACATCATTGCAGATACAACAATGGATGATGATACACTGGATTGTGCCAAAGGCTTTGTGAGGAAACTGGAGGATTTTGAGTTTGTGTTCATGTTGTACACATATGAACAAATCTTCTCTGAGACTGATGTGGTCTTTGATATTGTCCAGCAGAGGGCGATGGATGTTCTTTACTGCAAGAACAGAATTGAATCTCTTCTTGCATTTGTCAAAGAGAAGAGGTCAGAGGGGGCTTTCCAAGCCATTTATGCCAAAACAGCAGATCTCACATCAGACCCACGAGATGAGCCCATGAGAAAGCGCCGTCTGACCCAATTGCAGGATCCCCAAGTGCGATACAGAAATCTGTACATGGCCATCCTTGATAACATCTTGGAGCAGATTCCTCTACGTTTTTCAAATTTGGAAAGCATGCTCTTCTTAGAATTAGTCAATCCAGGGAAATTTGATGACATGAGACAGGTATTTCCAGAGGAGGCCTTCCAAAGTGTCCTGAAAAGTTATGGCCATCACTTTGATTCAGGAAGACTGAGGTCAGAACTTCAAGTCCTGTATTCAGATCAGGACTTGCAGGGTAACAGGGGAAAGCTGTGTGATTACTTGGTGTTCCTTAAAGACATGGAGTTGGACAGTGCAATGCCTCAGCTTTACAAACTGTTCTCATTAGTGGCAACAATTGGAGCTACATCTGCAGGTGTAGAAAGGAGCTTCTCCTGTTTAAAGCGACTCAAGTCCTACACCCGAAACACAATGGGCCAAGGCCGTTTAAGCAGCCTAGCTCTGCTGGCCATTGAGAGGACACTGGTCAAGTCACTTGAAAAGACTCCTAGTTGGTACGACAGGGTCACAGACCATTTTCTTGAAAAGGAACGTAGGGCAGAATTTACTTTTAAATAAATAGACAATTTTATGATGTAGGCCGAAAATGAGCTTCCCCTCTCTGACAGACCAGTAGCCGCCACTGGTCCCTACCCATAATTTCTCCCTAAAATGAGAGGTGAATAGCATTGATGTAGAAGCACCTAACCCTGGTTGTAATCCTAAACTTGACAAATTGAAAGTTTTCCTTCAAATCTGATTGGCTGATTGAAATGTTGTTCAAGAATCAACAAAGATGATCCAGGAACATGTTGTACTTGGTGAAATCACATTCACCTGTAACATATTTACCCAGTAACAATAAGTAGATTTAGCAATTGGACTGGAGTAAGTAAAATATTAAAATTGCAGATTTAATGATGAACAGAGGCAGGAGAGTTTTCCAGTTCTGTGCAGATAAAGAACAGGCTGAACAAAACCAGCCAGAATAAAACAAGTCAAACTAGTGAACCAAACTGTTGGAGTATTGTCTGCTGTCAGAATGACAGATTCCTGTGATTGCAAGTGGGAAATATAGGATAATCATGGTCACAGTATTTACTAGAATGAGATGAAACGCTCTTCTCTTCATGTGGTTTTCCTCCTCTCTCGCTCTCACTCTCTCTCCTGGTCCTGACTGCTTTAGAGCTCTGAGAACAGCCACAAGACAAAACAACTGGATGGAGATGACCAGTGTAAGCTGCATGGTCAAGAACCATACATGTGCACGAATTTTGTCTGAGGCTAAATTATACATGCAGACCAAACATGAGCCAAGAATAATAAACCAAATAGCAGTGCAGCAGATCACTCTATATCTGAGAGGTTTGTACTTCAGAAAGGTTACAGGATGAACCACTGCCAGGTAATGCTCAACACACATCAGACACTGAAACAGAGGACGACCAGAGAATGTAAGTCCCATTAAAAAAGCATCTATTATCTCAAGGCTTGAGATCCACCTTGACAGTATATAAACCAAACCATTCAGACAGATACCAAGCTCACAAACAGAGAGATTGAGAATGAAGAACTCTGATGCAACTCCACTTAGTGTTCCTGTGATGATGAGCCATATAATATAGGAGTTTGCAGAAAGACTAAAAAACAAATTGATGCCGTACACACATATTTCCAGATTCTGCATTAGCCCGAAGGACTGAGTTGTGAAGTTTGTAAATTTTTCAGGTGTGGTGAAGGTATTCATCTCCTCTGTGTTTGTCTTCTCAGTTCAGCAGCTCACAAAATGTGGTAATGTAATTTTAAGCTGTTACTTCTGTTAAAAGAAAAAAGAGCTCAAAGTTGTTTTACTCTATAGCTTAAAGGGTTAAATTTGCCCCTTGTAATTTCAATCAACAAAGTGACTGTAATGGTTCATCACTCGACATGGGATCCATTTTGCAAGCTTTATTAAGAGATATCGTGATCGTACAGGCAGGGGTCAGAACCAGCAAACACAGCAATGTAGAACAGACAGAATCGTGGTCAGGGGCAGGCAAGAGGTCGAGGCAACAGGCAAGATACACAGTCCAGAGAACAGGCAGAGGGTCGGTAGGCAGGCAGCAACGGGTCAATACACGATAAGCAGACAGAAACAGCAACAGGTAATCCAACAGGGTACAAACGCTCAGAAATGACAGCCGGGGCAATGATCAAGACTTCGCGTCAGACCAGTGTCTGGGAGCCGCTTAAATAGCGGTCTAAACGAGCTGCAGCTGGCAAGCAATCAGAGTCCAAGGCACGGGGTTATGGGAAATGTAGTGAGGATCAGTATACGTGGCTGAGTGGATGCGTGAGTGTCAGTATTCTGGGGATGGGGCCCTCTGCTGGCCAGTAGAGGGACTCACGGGGTTCGTCTCCGTGACAGAGCCCCTCCCTGCGAGCGACTCCTGGCGCGAGGTGGAACACGACGTCGGGGCCTACCGCGTGGTCGAGGGGCCGGTCTCCCGGGATGGTTGCGGTGAAACTCGTCGATCAGGTTGGGATCAAGTATATCCTCAGCGTTGACCCAAGATTGCTCCTCGGGACCGTACCCCTCCCAGTCAACCAGGTACTGGATGATGCGTCCCCGACGTCTGGAGTTGAGTAGTTCTCGCACCTGATACACCTCCTCGCCTTCCACAATGACGGGCTGGGGACTCTGCTCACGGGACCTCCCCTCCCCCTCCTCACTGGGGTCAGCAGCGGGCTTGAGCAAGGAAACATGAAATGTGGGAGAAATACGATAAGTGTTAGGTAATGCAAGGCGGAATGATACAGGTGTAATTTGACGGATGATTTTGAACGGACCCACGTACCTTGGACTCAACTTTCTGCAGGGAAGCCGAAGGCGAAGGTCCCGGGTCGAGAGCCAGACCCATTGACCGGGATGATATTCTGGTCCGGGGCGTCGTCGGCGATCAGCATATTCTCTCTGGCGGCGAATGGCTTGTTGGAGGTGGACATGAGCTTGGTTCCAGGTCTCCTCACTTCGGTTGAGCCAGTCAGTGACAGCCGGCACATCGGTGGGTTCTCCTGACCACGGGAACATGGGTGGTTGGTAGCCCAAGATACACTTGAATGGGGTGATTCCGGTGGCAGGTTTAACTAAAGAGTTCTGAGCGTACTCGGCCCATAGAAGGTAACGCCCCCAATCCTCTTGATTCTGGTGGCAGTATGATCGAAGAAAGCGAGTGAGTTCTTGATTAAGCCTTTCGACCTGTCCATTGGCCTGAGGATGATAGCCGGAAGTCAGGCTTACGTTGACGCCCAATGCCTGGAAGAAGGCGTTCCAGAGACGAGAGGTGAACTGGGGACCACGATCTGAGACGATGTCCTCCGGTAATCCATAGAGACGAAAGACCCAGTTACATAGGAGCTCTGCTGTCTGCATGGCCGTTGGGAGTTTGGGCTGAGGGATTAAGCGACAAGCTTTAGAGAAGCGGTCAATGACAGTAAGAATGACGGTATTACCTTGGGACTGGGGAAGGTCAGTGATGAAGTCAACGGCTATATGTGACCAGGGACGCTGAGGAGTGGGAAGTGGATGGAGTAATCCGGCGGGTAGCTGTCTCGGGCTCTTATGCATGCTGCAGGTGTGGCACTGCTGAACAAAGACCGTGGCATCCTTGACCAGAGATTCCCACCAAAAGCGGTTCTGTAGCAGATGGATGGTGGCTGTGATACCAGGGTGGCCGGAAGATGGCAGACTGTGGGTGAGGTTCAAGACCTGGTCTCGGAGACTGAGAGGCACAAACACCTTATCCGGAGGGCATGCGGCTGGAATGTCTTGCTGAGCGTTATGTTGTTGAATGAGAGTCATGATGTCCCACTGGATGGGTGCTACGACTACTTGGAAGGGAAGAATGGCTTCAGGTTCACCGGAGGTCGGTTCCTCCTCGTACTGGCGAGACAGGGCATCAGCCTTGACGTTCTTGGAGCCTGGACGGTAGGTGACTGTGAAATTAAAGCGAGTAAAGAATAAGGACCATCTGGCCTGTCGTGGATTGAGTCGCTTGGCTGTACGCAGGTACTCTAAATTCTTGTGGTCAGTTAGAACCGTGAAGGGATAATTGGCGCCCTCTAGCCAATGCCTCCACTCCTCGAAGGCTGCTTTCATAGCGAGGAGTTCTCGATCTCCTACATCATAATTGCGTTCAGCTGGGTTGAGTTTGCGGGAGTAGAAGGCGCAGGGGTGAACTTTGGCTAGAGGGCCCTGTCGCTGAGAGAGGACTGCTCCCACTCCAGTATTTGAGGCGTCCACTTCGACGATGAAGGGAATGGAGGGATCAGGGTGGCAGAGTATGGGTGCGGTGATGAAGTGCTGTTTGAGTTCCTGGAAGGCTTGGCGGGCTGTGTCTGACCAGTTGAGATGACGAGTTCCTTTCTTGACCATGGATGTCAGAGGGTTTACCACGGTGCTGAAGTTCCGTATGAACCGACGATAGAAGTTGGCGAACCCCAGGAAGCGTTGTAACTCTTTCAGGGTGCTGGGTTCGGGCCATTTGAGGACAGCGTTGACTTTACTCTCATCCATGGCGACCCCCTCTGGGCTGATGACGTATCCAAGGAAGACAGTGGACGTGGTGTGGAACTCACATTTCTCAGCTTTAGCATACAGTTTATGGTCGATTAGTTTCTGAAGAACAGCTCGGACATGGTGAATGTGTTCATCTAGAGTGTTGGAATATATGAGGATATCGTCCATGTAGACGATCACCGACCTGTTCAGCATGTCCCTGAATATGTCGTTGACGAAGGACTGGAAGACTGACGGACTGTTGACAAGGCCGAACGGCATGACCCGGTATTCGTAGTGCCCGTTGGTCGTAGAGAAGGCCGTCTTCCACTCATCACCCTCTCTGATGCGAATTAAATTGTAGGCGCAGCGTAAATCCAGTTTGGTGTAATATTGAGCTGTGCGAAGCTGTTCCAGGGCTGAGGGTACCAGTGGTAGAGGGTAACGGAACTTTACGGTGATTTCGTTAAGACCTCTGTAGTCGATGCACGGACGAAGTCCCCCATCCTTCTTCCGTACAAAGAAGAAGCCTGCGGCTGCAGGAGAGGTTGACGGACGGATGAACCCTTTTTCTAACTCCTCCGCTATGTATTGAGCCATGGCTTCAGACTCAGGTTGGGACAGGGGAAAGATGCGACCTCGGGGAGGTGAATGACCTGGGAGGAGATCAATGGCACAATCATGTGCACGGTGTGGTGGAAGAGTGTTAGCCCTCTCCTTACTGAAAGCCATTATGAGGTCGTGGTATTCTCGAGGCAGATTGGGAACGGGTGACTCCGATGGCTTGACACAGACAGCGTGAACCGGAATGGGTGTAATGGCGGAGAGACATGAATCTTGGCATTGGGCGCTCCATCTGGTGATCTGTCCCTCTCTCCACGAGATCTGTGGGTCATGGAGCCGTAGCCATGGTAATCCTAGAATGATTGGGGCGTTTGATACAGGCAGGACGTAGAAGTGAATCTGTTCGTTGTGAAGTAGACCCGTTGACATTGATAGTTCCTGGGATAGTTGATTGATTGAACCCGTCCCCAGAGGACGCCCGTCTATCGTGGCTATGGAAAGGGGAGATGAACAGGGCATGAGAGATATATTATGGGATTTAGCGAACTCCTCAGAAATGAAATTGCCAGCCGCACCGGAGTCCAGCAGGGCGGTGGTGATCACATGCTCTCCATTTATCAACAATGTGATCGGCACAGTGACACAGTTCAGAGAAGTGACAGAGTTCGAGGTGGGACTCACCGATCTGGGGGCGGCAGAAGACGGACGTGAAGGGCAAGAAATCCGCTGATGACCAGGTAATCCACAATACAAGCATAGACGGTTGGTGAGACGACGATTTCTTTCCTCAGCCGAGAGATGATAGGAGTTAACCTGCATGGGTTCAGGCGTCTCTTCATGACGCGGTGGTGCAGTGACAACGGGGCGTCGCGCGCTGGTGCGGCGCGCCCGCTGCAAATTATCAATGGTAATAGCCAGTTCAATGAAGCTGTTGAGGTCCCTGCCCTCATCACGGCATGCGAGTTCGGTTTGCAACTCATGAGAAAGACCCTTGCGAAACAGAACTTTTAGCGTGTCACTCACCCAGGTAGTCTGTGCGGCCAGCGTGCGGAAATTCATGGCGTATTCCGCTGCCGTTAGTTTCCCCTGGGACAATTCCAGCAAACGTTCGCCTGCTCCCTTACCCTCTCGGGATGGTCAAAGACCTCACGGAACTGTCCAAGGAACTCGTTAAAAGAGGCAAAAGCCATTCCCTCAGCGGACCAGACAGCAGTAATCCAGTCCAGAGCTCTGCCCGTCAGAAGAGAGCAAACAAAAGCGATCTTACCCCTCTCTGTGTTATAAAGGGTAGGCTGTTGCTCGACGAACAAGGAGCATTGCAGAAGGAAACCTTTGCACTTGGAAGCATCCCCGTCGAACTTCTCCGGGAACGCCAGGCGGGGGTTGACGTGGGATGGCGTCTCCGCCGCGTGTGTAATGGCGGACGCTGCCGGCGGTGGCACCGCTGCCGCGGTGCTGTGAAGACTCTGAACGGCCTTAGCCAGCTCCTCCGTGATAGTGGTCAGGCGGTTCAGCTGGTTTTGGTTGGCAGCGATCTGACTTGCTTGGGCCGCCATGTGAGCACACAGACGATCATAAGCCGCTGGATCGGATGTGGGCGAAGTCTTCTGTAATAGTTCATCACTCGACATGGGATCCATTTTGCAAGCTTTATTAAGAGATATCGTGATCGTACAGGCAGGGGTCAGAACCAGCAAACACAGCAATGTAGAACAGACAGAATCGTGGTCAGGGGCAGGCAAGAGGTCGAGGCAACAGGCAAGATACACAGTCCAGAGAACAGGCAGAGGGTCGGTAGGCAGGCAGCAACGGGTCAATACACGATAAGCAGACAGAAACAGCAACAGGTAATCCAACAGGGTACAAACGCTCAGAAATGACAGCCGGGGCAATGATCAAGACTTCGCGTCAGACCAGTGTCTGGGAGCCGCTTAAATAGCGGTCTAAACGAGCTGCAGCTGGCAAGCAATCAGAGTCCAAGGCACGGGGTTATGGGAAATGTAGTGAGGATCAGTATACGTGGCTGAGTGGATGCGTGAGTGTCAGTATTCTGGGGATGGGGCCCTCTGCTGGCCAGTAGAGGGACTCACGGGGTTCGTCTCCGTGACAGTGACATTGTTGCAGTATTGTTGAGGTTAAAAACAAGAAAATTAAATTAAAAGAGTAGTTTGTCACCTGAATAGTGAAAGCCCAGTCTCTGGATGTATATATGCATCTCTGTGCTTGTAGACACTGACTTCACGAAATATATATATATATATATATATATATATATATATATATATATAGTAAAGGGGAGGGGGGTGCACTGTACAGAAAGATACCAATGTGGCAACTGAAATACATGAAAAATTTGTGAAAGAAGTGACGTTAGATGTGCGTGTAAGTAGAATGAAGTTAAAGTGTGTTTACACCAATTGTGGACACAAAATAACAATAATTGCACTACGTGCCTGATTTCATCTGTTGATTTTAATGGCTGGCTTAAAAGTTTTTACACATGATTAGAATTGTTTCCTTTAATGTCTGCAACGCCATGATTTTACATTATAGCTCTAACTTTAATTTTATGGAATTTGAAGGTGTTCTGAATTTGTAACTTATGCTATCCACATGGTGTAAATTAATGTCTGTCTGTAACCGAGAAGAGCAGCATGAAGTAGTTTGTAACATGTAGACATCAGTTTAAATTTTGTTCAATGCATGCATTTATTTTTGTTCAAAATATGTTTTATAGCATCCCCAATCAATCCCTACAACACCACTGCTGTTTCAAAAGTTTAAGAAAATCAATTAATTAAAAAGAGCTAACTTTAAGAATCAGCATGTTGAAAATACTGGATAAATATATAGCATATATTCCACAACAAAAAAATGTACTATAAAAAACAACTTGATAAGAGACTAAAGTGTATTTACAGAGCACTCACAATGTATCACACAGCATGTTACATTTAAAACACAGTTTAACCTTTAAAAAAGGCATTTTCCAGCCCGGCGCAGGTAAAGAACAGGCTGAACAAAACCACCCAGCACATAACAAATCAAACCAGTGAACCAAAGTGAATTAATAACCTGTTGTTTCAGAAAGGTAACAACTCCTATGACTATATATGGGACATACATGATAGTCATGCTCACAATAGTTATTAGAATGAGATAAAACGCTCTTCTCTTTAAGTGGTTTTCCTCCTCTCTCCCTCTCTTTCCTGGTCCTGACTGCTTCAGAGCTCTGAGAACAGCCACAAGACAAAACAACTGGATGGAGAGGAAGAGGAGGAAATTCATTGTCAAGAATAATGTATATTCAAAGTTTTCCAAAGCGAAAGTAAACATGCTTACAAAACAAGAGCCAAGAATCATTATCCAGACCACAGTGCAGCAGATCACTCTATATCTGAGAGGTTTGAACTTCAGAAAGGTTACAGGATGAACCACTGCCAGGTAACGCTCAACACAGATCAGACACTGAAACAGAGGACGACCAGTGAATGTAAGGCCTAGTAAAAATGCTTTTAATATTGAAAAACTAAAAAAATAATTTGACAGTGCAAAGATCAAACCATTCAGACAGATACCAATCTCACAAACAGAGAGATTGAGGATGAAGAACTCTGATGCAACGCCACTTCCTTTTCCTGTGATGATGAGCCAGATAACATAGGAGTGTGTAGGAAGACCAAACAGAAAAGCGATGCTGTACCCAATATCCAGACTGTCTATTAGCCCAATGGACTGATTTGTGGAATTTGTAGATGCTTCAGGTGTGGTGAAGTTCACTGTAGAGTTATTCATGTCTTGTGTGTTTGTCTTCTCAAATTAACAGCTTACAAAACATATATAATGTAGCTGTGATTTATGGGAGGAGACGAGAGTAAATTAAGTTTAAATCCAGTCTGAAAGTCTACAAAATTAACAATTTAATCCCAAACAACCAATGCACATTATTATTATTAAATCTATAAAATATTGTTCTACAAATGCAGTATTTAATTGCGTATACTCATATGAAAACCACCATTTTTTCTTGAATGGATTTTGCATTATTTTTAATGAAATATAATACTAAGTTTCTATTTACTCAAAAAAACTTGCCCCAGGGGGGAAAAGCAGCACAGTGGCAATGCTGCTTCTTATTAAAATCGAAAAATAGAATAAAAATGTAGTTTATCACCTGAAGAGTGTATGTTCAGTCTCTCTGGTTGTGTATAAATCTCTGTTCTGTATTTTGTAGACTGACTTCACAGCTGTCACAAGAATAGATGTGCATGACTTCATCTGCTACACTCACATAAAACATCTGATATGCAAAAGGTAACATTTATAATAAAAAGGCAGATAGTCTCAGTAAATATTTCAACAGCAAATGCAGTTTACTTCTATGCAGAAAACATTCATTTGAATGCTTGTGATACTTTATTTAAATTCATCTGAATAATATGAAATGTGAATTGATTCATATTTATGGAATGTTGTGCTCAAGTAAAATCAGTTAATATTAAATAACATTTAAATCATTAATTATGTTTCATGACACTTTATGTCTAATATTAATTTGCAGACTTGTGGTTTAATTCCTCCAAACTTCACTGACTTGACTTTGAAAATGTACATAACATTTATCAACTGACAGCAGCAGGATTATTGTTTTACATTACATTTTATTTTTAAGCTTTTGGCAGACTTTTTTAAGCAAAGTGACTTATAGCACACTATAAAATTAGTTCCTGTCCTTAATTCTTCTTAATTTTAACAGTTAAGGGGTTTTCCCGTGACTGACAGCGCTAGTCAAAGCATTTGTCAGTTGCGTCTTTTCAATGTAAAAGTCTTCGCTACTGACTGACACACTCATGACAGTCTTTGCCGCCATCTAATAGCATAATAATGTAACTTCTGTTGCTGTTCACGGTCAGGGACTATTTTTTCGTGCGGAAGGAAGGCTTTTGGTGAAAGTTTAATTCATGAAAGTTGCATTTATACATATTTTTGGCTTTAATATGTGTATTGTGTGGTAACTGTTTTATAAAAGCAATAAGGTACTCAAGGCTAGTGCTGTATCGTGAATAAGTTACGGCTGAAGGGCGTTGTTTGGCATGACGCAAAGCGGAGTGACTTATTCACGATACAGCACAGCCTCTCTTACCTTATTCCTTACTTCAAGGTATGCATTTTGCTATTATAAATATTCAAATCAATAATGACTCAAATCTGTAAAAAAAAAAAAAAAAAAAAAAAAAAAAAAAAGAAAGAAAGAAAGAAAGAAAGAGAAAGAAAGAAAAAAGGAAAGAGCACAGGTGCCACTTATTCAGCACCAATGCAAATTCTTAGACTGGGCGTTTAGAAATCAAAGAGGGAATAAATACTTTAGACATTTGTGTTGACAGGAAGCCAAGTTTATTCATTTCTGTGGTAACAATCAATCAGTAAATCAATTTGTGAATAAACAGTGAACACTAACATATTCTGAAGCACTTTACAATGCAAAGACTCAGATGCTGCATTGACGTAGCATATATACTACAAAAAGGTACATTTACACAGACTCTTCAATGCGAAACTCAGTGCATTTTGGGAGGGATCACAATGCAACGTGTATGTTACTCTTATGACACAATGTTGCTATATTAAATCTAGTAAAGGGTGATGCAGCAATTGGCATGGCATCAGAAACTTTAAGGTGACTCTTATGATGGACCACAACCAGAATTTGGAAACAGCATTGAGCTGCTTTAATTTGCCAGAGTAATGATGATTGAGGCGTCAAAGACACTAATTCAGAGAAATTACTCAAAAACTGTTAGTTGGAGTTTTCACAGAGCAATAAACATTATCGATAAGTTCACTATCTTAATCTACTAAAATATTGCAGTTGTAAATTATGGCAACCGTATGCATTATGATAAATCTATAGAAAAAAAATATTTGACTCTTTTTCTTTTCTTAGAATGGCTTTAAAAAAAAATTGGAAAAAAATATTATTTTAAGGTACTTTATGATATGTTGCCATATGGCAACAACATACAATAGTGGAAATAACTTAGAATAAGTATAAGTGTATATAGTTAATATTTTTCCTCAGAAATGTTTTTTGTATTGAATCAATTGGTGCTATTATAAGCTTTAGCAGTAATTATAAACAACACCTTATACATATTTTCCAACATCTTGTGCTTTTATTTATTCCATTCTCTTTTGTTGAATAATGCTTTATATTCTTTGAATTTCATTACGTTTTTTGTGAATATTATTTAAATTGCAAATGTAGACAGTTAAAAACAAATATAATACTGTTTATCATGTATCATAAAACACGGACATAAAACGTCTCAGGTTACGTATGTAACCATGGTTCCCTGAGAACAGGGAACGAGACTCTGCGTTGACAGAACGCATTGGGGAACGTCACGTGACCCAGGTGTCTGAAAGCACTATCCAACAACTCCAATTCCTATTGGCCGGCGACAGCCTATGACGTCATACGGCGCGACCCGAAAGTATAAAGGAGCGCCTGGAGAGACAGTCACCATCTATCGTCTTGAGGGACTGTTCTGTAGGCAGGCAACCTGAAGCATGGCAAGGAAACGCAGAGTCTCGTACCCTGTTCTCAGGGAACCATGGTTACATACGTAACCTGAGACGTTCCCTTTCGAAAGGGAACTCCACTCTGCGTTGACAGAACGCATTGGGGAACGATATACCCACGCCGCCATGCTGGAGGGGAGTGCCTGCCAAAAATATGGCTGAGGCAAAGGCCTCAAAGCAGTTCTCAAACTGCCCAGCAACTCCCCCTCGCGTCACACCAGGCTGTCAGTGACAGCATTCCCTTTGGCCAACAGCCCAAGCTGAACTTCCCAAAGGCTTCTTTCTTTCTCTTTTAACAAATAGAGCCTAGAGAAAATGCTAAGGCGTCTAGAACCCAAATTTTCTTGTAAGAAAAGTGGTCCCTTTAAGGGAATATGGCCAAGGAACCAAAGGGAACTTCGGCCAGTCACTCTCGAGGGGAACGGGGTCACCCTCATTGCCACCAGGGAGGCCGACCTGGTCTTCTCAGGGAACAGACTCAGTTCAGGCCAACCCTGTCTGAATACAGAGCCTCTAAAACGCATTCTTCAGGAAGATAGTAGGTAAGAGTGACTGCAGAAAGGCAGAAACCAGCTCAGACCCACACGTAGAGACGGGCATCCTGGAGAGCAGAACTCAGCTGAGTGCTATGAACCCTCATATCGAGGGGAGATAATCCGCGCAACCTAGGATCTACCCAGTGCTTAATTAACGCACTGAGGAGGCTGTGCGCTGAAAACCCTGAAAAGGGGAGCACAAACCAGCCTGGGGCTGACTTCTAAGACGGGGCCTGATCAAGGCCTAACCATCATAATCAGCTTAGGGAGCTAAGCACTATTACAAACCCAACCCCAAGGGGGAAGCGCAGAGCTCACCTAACAGGTAGACTATGCCAAGAGCACATACTCATGGAGGCCCGAGAGGGGCTTACAACATGACAACAGTTTTATATATATAAAAACAGAAGTAAACTTCAGAAAGTGGCCTGTTTTTGGTAAAGCCATTCTGAACATCTGTCTAAGCCTGCGGCAGACAGACAACTTCCATGGCAGCAATAGAAAGCTGCACAGTGCTCTTATGATAATCCACCCAACACAATCCAACAAGCAGTGTACTCAGTAAAAGCACCTTTTACTCTTTAAGCAAGAGGAGTACAGCGTACGCCAACACGTATTAAGGAAGGCCTGGAAGGCCTATAACCTCAACAGACACGTGGCATCAGCTCGTGGCAGTGTTTAGGTCCCAAGCCTGGTAAACAACCCGCAAAAGAGGGGGTTGAATCTACCACTTGGGCCCCTGGCCAACGAAGTGTATAGAAATAGTTCTCAGAGAGAAATACACCTAAACAAACACCAGTGTATCCAAAAAAGGCGGCCCGCAGGCTTAGCATCCTTCAGGACACATGGCGTAAGTCTCGTGGCCGTTTCCAGGAGCACAAAGATCCAATCCTAAGTGCTAGGTGGCTCTTAGCTCAACTAGAATCATCGACTCAAAAAGGCAACAATAGGTTAAACCAAACCTCAGTAAGGTTTCACTACTGACATCTCATCCTGAGCCGCACAGAAAAAACACAATCTGTGCCAACATGTAAACTAAAAAGGAGGCCTGAAGGGGCCTGCTGATTCAATGACATGTGGCTTCAGCTCGTGAATTCCCAGGGAACCAAGCTACAGGGAACCAGCTCTAACCCACTAACTATGGGAAGCTATCTACTACCTGTGCTAGGCTACACTTTCCAAACAGGCAAAGTACCCTAAGTTCTGTGACTAAAGGGAACCAACACAACCAACATGGTCTAAGGGAGGCTAATTAAGCCTGCTACCTCAAACAGACAAGCTGCAGGGCCTGAAGCAGTGTAATAATAAAACAGTATGTGAGCAAACTGATATCCATTAAACAGCCAATACGAAACTATTGCTAACTAGAAGGAGGCTGAACAGTCCAGCCTACAATCACTGTTATATGCAATATAGCTGATAAACCAGGGGTGTCCAAACTACGGCCTGCGGGCCGCAGTGAATTTTAAGCGGCCCGCAGCTTGTCTATTAAAATATATTATGTGTGGCCCGCCATGCATTATTTACAAATCGTGCAGTTTCACAATGTCAACACAAGGCGGCAGTACTAGATTTTAGGCAAGGGAAGCATTAATGCACCAAAAGCGGAACGAAACAGCGCTACTTGTGCACACCGCGCGACTCACAAGCTCACAAATGTGTTTACTTGCTGAGCGTCTCGAGACCACCAAACAGCTGGTGAGAAGTGTTCAAGTTCGGCGTAGAGGTCTCAGGTACAAGCTGCAAATCTCTCTGTGATTTAATTCAGTTTATAGCCAGCCAGTTGAAACAGCGCTGACTATCAACAACACTAACGTGCAAATCAGGAGAAACATTGAGCCGATCCATACTTTTAAACCAACAATTCACCATGGATTTACTGTGGTAACACTAACTGTAACCATGGTATATTGTCAGAAATTTAAGTTAATATCTTATTTTATTTCATTTTAAATGTAGACTTGTACACTGTAAAACCCGATAAGTTGCGGTAACTCAAACCATTTGAGGAAACTAATTGCTTCAAACCATTTAAGTTTTAAAACTAATATGTATAAGTACTCTAAACTCATATGCATTGAGTTAAATTCACTTAAATTTTAGAGTTGGTTTAGTCAATCATAAGAGTAAAGTCAACTTAAAGATTTTAAGTTTATTCCACTTATTCAGTTTGAGTTCAGATAACAAATCTAACTAAGTCTTAACAACTATATCGTTACTTAAACGGTTTTAGGAAACAGATTGCGGCAAATGGTTTAAGTTAATCCAACTCAAAGTAATAAAGTTATGTAAGACTAAGCAAAACTTAACATTGGCACAAAATTATGACAGAACAAGAGGGTATTCTTAAGTATTTATTGAAAAACAACAGTTACTTCACAAAATGTTCAAGCATAAAATAATTGGGCTGTCAAGTCAAAAATATAACTTTAATAACAATCTTAGATTTTTTCCCCTCCAAGTATAAGACCGCACAAACAAGGAAATATGTTTGTTTAAAAATTTTAATTTTAAAATTGTAAAAGTTTGTAAAATTAAAATAATAATATAAAATAACTATGTTCTAACACCACCAGAAACAGAGTAGATAATTTTTATGTAAGAAAGGAAATTCAACAGTACTTTCTGTACGAACTAAGTGTACTCCAAAGGCAGTGCACTGACTTGGCAGACATCACCTCATCTTCAAAGACAATCAAAATATCCAGTGGGTTAAAAGGTAAAAAGTTCCCTCTTCCTCCTCAACAGCAATGATGGTGAGTGTTGCCTTCTGCACCTGGTCAAGCTCCTTTTTCTAAACGCATTGGAAAAAAAAATTGTGTTAGTGTATGTCACCACACATAAAAACAACCCTTGTCAGAGCAGACACCATATTTAAATTTTCATAAATGAAAATAACATTGTGAAGGTTTTGGAGTATTGTTTACTCAATAGGGTGCGCTTATTTAAAACCCTGTAGTACTTTAATTTTCACAACATGTCTTCCAGAGTTGGTTGAATGTTCATTTTTATTAATAAAAATTTAATTTGGCATCAACCTAAAGTTATTAATTTTTTACACTAAAGAAAAGTGGTGCTTAAAGGGTTAGTTCACCCAAAAATGAAAATTCTGTCATTTATTACTCACCCTCATGCCGTACCACACCCGTAAGACCTTCTTTCATCTTCAGAACATAAATTAAGGTATTTTTCATAAAATCTGATGGCTCAGTGAGGCCTGCATCGCCAGCAAGATATTGAAGACTTTCAGATGTCTAAAAAGCTACTAAAAACATATTTAAAACAGTTCATGACTACAGTGGTTCAACCTTAATATTATAAAGCGATGAGAATACTTTTTGTAAGCCAAAAAACAAAATGACTTTATTCAACAATATCTATTAATGGTCGATTTCAAAACACTGCTTAATGAAGCTTTACGAATCTTGTTTCGTATCAGTGGTTTGGAGCGGCTATCAAACTGCCAAAGTCACATGAACCATTGACATTTCAAAACACTTGATGTAACAAAGCCTCGTTTACTGAAATCAGTGACTTCGGCGCTCTGAATCACTGATTCGAAACAAAAGATTCGTAAAACTTTGAAGATTCATGAAGCAGTGTTTTGAAATCGGCAATCATTAGATATTGTTGAAAAGTAGTTATTTTGTTTTTTTGGTGCACAAAGTATTCTAGCCACTTTATAATATTAAGGTTGAACCACTGTAGTCACATGAACTGTTTTAAATGTTTTTAGTAGCTTTCTGGGCATTAAAAGTGTTCAATATCTTGCTGGCGATGCAGGCCTTACTAACATCTGATTTCATCAAAAACATCTTAATTTGTGTTCTGAAGATGAACGAAGGTCTTACGGGTGTGGAACAACATGAGGGAGAGTAATTAATGATAGAATTTTTGGGTGAACTAACCCTTTAAAAGGATAGTTCAGCTTCAAGAGGAACATAAAAACCCACACCATGCATTTATGCTCATGTCAGCAAA
Organism: Megalobrama amblycephala; assembly: GCF_018812025.1. Lineage (NCBI taxonomy): Eukaryota > Metazoa > Chordata > Actinopteri > Cypriniformes > Xenocyprididae > Megalobrama > Megalobrama amblycephala. The sequence continues at coordinate 81,919 of NW_025953444.1, read as the reverse complement.
AAGCTTAAAATGTTGCTAAGTAAATATAATGTTGTTTTGACCTACCTTGTGTCTTAAAAACATCGGCAGACTCTTCTTTACAGATAGTAAGACCCGCCAGATCGTAGTTCGAATGACATCAAAGCCAAAAAATGCAGCCCTTGAAAACAAAACAAAAAATTAGGTTAGTTTAACTCACAATTAAACAAAATTTATGGTCAGTTTATTTTTATGATTCATGATAAGACAATTTTCAATCACTGCAACCTAGGATTAGCAATTAATTGACACCTTTATACAAACCCAAGTCAACTTCAGGATAACTGCCAGTGGAAAATAACACAAAAGATAATTTTTCTATCCATATTAATAAAGTCAGCTATAACCAGAACTTAAGACGTAACCAGTATTCTTCTGAAGCAATACAACATGACAAGACAGACTGAAATTTAAGTTGTTATTCACTCTGCCAATACAGAAAATGGTGACAATACATTATCAAACATCATTGGTCCTTGGAGGTCATGATGCCATTCATGTGGTGTGCAAGAACCAATATAGCTTGATGTTAGTTGAGGTTTGTATTATTTTTTGTGTGGGCTGTGTATGCATTGATCAATATGTTTAGATTTAAATTTCATTATAATAAGTTGCAAAAACAAATATTGTATTGCTTCAGTATACTTACCATTTGTGCTGCAATAAAATTCTGATCATCATACATTTGCAAAAATTATGGAAGTAAATTAATGCCAAATGTTTTTGAAATAAAAAGCTTGTTGAATTGCTCTAACTGAAAAAAAATATGCATTACATTAGCTGTACTTGCATTTAGATGCACTGTATTTTTAAGGCTTGCATTTTTATGGGATGAAATTCAACACAGTCGTATATTTAAGCTGTGAATATTTCAATTAAAAATATTTCACACACATTTTCATTATTAAAAATTAAATAATTCATATTCACATTTCAAATTTCACTTCCAAGATATTTATTCTGTTTAAAAATACAACCTATAAAATTCGACTAGCAATTTTCAGTCCATTTTATTTCACTTTACAAATTCGCTTCCACAAATTCAGTGGCTCAAATTCGGCAGAAAATTCAACATTTCACATCCGGGAACTGCAGGAAGAGCAGTAGAGTGCCGATGCATCATCTCTATCTGCTGTTAGTCTTCTTCACCAGCAGGTGCCGCTAGCGGCTGTTTAGGAAGACCAAAGCAACGCTAGTAAGTCATTCATTCATAAAAACGGATTTACAGAATTAGAGCAAGCGGTAAGTGAATGTGTGATGATTATCAGGGCCAGTATAAATGCAGAAAAGCTGATAAAGACACAAAAGCTGCATTTATGTTTAATTCAGTGTCTTTACGCTTACTTTCCCTGTGTAGCTACAGCTTTCTCTACAGTGAACAAGATAACGTTATTGCCCGATGCTGGTGTATAGATCAAACGTTAAATCTGAGATAGACATATATTTCTCTCTGTTGTTTAGTTTCCTTAACTTTATATCGCAGCGCTGTGTTGTAATACTAGGGCTTCCCTCATCCGTCATAGCTGCCATCAGGACATATAAACTCTTAACACAGCTTAATGGACTCGTACAGTGATATAAAAGACCAAACTCGCACCTCATTTGTGATGTAGGTTAGACTATATAGGCTCCAAGAAAGCAGATACTGGCATAAAGTTGATTTGACGCTGAACGTTTGATTATGATATTCGCAAATTTAGGGACTGTCTCTAAAGTTACAACATTCTGTATTCACGTTTCTACCTTCTACCAAACTCTTGTAGACACACATGCACATATACATATTCAAACACACCTCACTCAAAGTACATGCATATATACTATTTCTTTTCTTTTTTTTTACACGTTCATCACACAATTTTTTTACTTTGTTCATTTTTTATTTTACCTGATCATAGATTATCCTGCTTATACAAATTTTAAATAAAATTTAGAAATAAAATTAACTAAGTAGAACTAATTGTGTGATGAATGTGTAAAAAAAAAGAAAAAGTATATGTGCATGTACTTTGAGTTGAGTGTGTTTGAATATGTGTGTGTGTGTGTGTGTGTGAGAGAGAGAGAGAGAGAGAGAGAGAGAGAGAGAGAGAGAGAGAGAGAGAGAGAAGGGTGCATCACTCTTCGACCTGGCACCTATAGATGAACACTTCACAGGTAGTTTTGGTGATTGTAAATCATTCTCATCAAATGCTATTGAGCTTTAAATTATGGCATTTTTTGTATGATCCAATACAGTAGTGAAATACATAGCAATCTTTACATATTACTTGACAGTTTATTTGGAAACACTTTACAGTAAGGTTCATAATGTATTAACTAATGTGAACTATCCATGAGCAACACATTTGTTGTTGTATTTGTTAATCTTTGTTAACGTTAATAAAAATACAGCAGTTCATTGTTCATGTTACTTCACTGTGCATTAACTAAAGTTGACAAATACAACTCTTGATTTTAATACTGTATTAGTAAATGCTGGAATTAACATTAACAAAGATTAGTAAGTGCTGTAGAAGTGCAGTTCATTGTTCGTTCATATCAACTATTTAATATAAAGTGTTACCTTTTATTTTAATAAACATCAAAAATCTAAAAGGTTTGCATTATACCTGACACCTAGATGAACAATTTACAGTTGGTTTTGTGACTAAGTCATTCTCTTTAAATGCTATTGAAGATAGAAACGTGAATACAGAATGTTGTAACTTTAGAGACAGTCCCTAAATTTGCGAATATCATAATCAAACGTTCAGCGTCAAATCAACTTAATGCCAGTATCTGCTTTCTTGGAGCCTATATAGTCTAACCTACATCACAAATGAGGTGCGAGTTTGGTCTTTTATATCACTGTACGAGTCCATTAAGCTGTGTTAAGAGTTTATATGTCCTGATGGCAGCTATGACGGATGAGGGAAGCCCTAGTATTACAACACAGCGCTGCGATATAAAGTTAAGGAAACTAAACAACAGAGAGAAATATATGTCTATCTCAGATTTAACGTTTGATCTATACACCAGCATCGGGCAATAACGTTATCTTGTTCACTGGAGAGAAAGCTGTAGCTACACTGGGAAAGTAAGCGTAAATACACTGAATTAAACATAAATGCAGCTTTTGTGTCTTTATCAGCTTTTCTGCATTTATACTGGCCCTGATAATCATCACACATTCACTTACCGCTTGCTCTAATTCTGTAAATCCGTTTTTATGAATGAATGACTTACTAGCGTTGCTTTGGTCTTCCTAAACAGCCGCTAGCGGCACCTGCTGGTGAAGAAGACGAACAGCAGATAGAGATGATGCATCGGCACTCTACTGCTCTTCCTGCAGTTCCCGGATGTGAAATGTTGAATTTTCTGCCGAATTTGAGCCACTGAATTTGTGGAAGCGAATTTGTAAAGCGAAATAAAATGGACTGAAAATTGCTAGTCGAATTTTATAGGTTGTATTTTTAAACAGAATGAATATTTTGGAAGTGAAATCTAAAAGGTGAATATGAATTACTGAATTTTTAATAATGAAAATGTGTGTGAAATATTTTTAATTGAAATATTCACAGCCTAAATATACGACCATGTTGAATTTCAGCCCATAAAAATGCAAGCCTTAAAAATACAGTGCATCTAAATGCAAGTACAGCTAATGTAATGCATATTTTTTTCAAATAGTGCAATTCAACAAGCTTTTTATTTCAAAAACATTTGGCATTATTTTACTTCCATAAAAAATGGCAATTTAAAAATTTAAATTGAAGAAAGATGTATTTAACATGTTCATAAAGTGACAATTTGTATTTCGTACCATACTAAAGCCCATCGATTTGTTCAATGTGAATTATACTTACTCATATTATTGTAGCCATGTTGATATCACACCACCTTTCAACGTCTTTGCTCTGAAAAGATTAATTTCAAAAGCATGACAACAAACTGTTATTATGAGTTTCACATTAGAAAACGTGAAGAGCAAATAACAGTCTTAAATGTTAACTAACGTTAGCAAAACAGCCATCATAAACGACCCTCGAGCCTCTGTTCACCGGGGCTTCGGCTTGCTTTAGTAAACTGAATTAGCATTACAAGGATATATTATATGAAACTTATGAAGCGGGTCATAAATAAATATTAACAATAAGTTTAAAGGTTGTAATATAGGGAATGGGTGGGTTTACATTACCTGTTGCTGTAGTTTCTGTGGCGCCGCGCGCGCGAGAGATGTGGAAGAAGGTCTGCCAACCGTCTCAAAATATAAAAGTCGCGTTATCTGAGTCCGACTGTGAGAAAGCACAAAAAATATTTCTTAATTTACCACAGACAACCTGTGGGGTACAAAAACACAGCATTTCACCTGCCGTCGATAACTTGGATAGCGTGTTGGCTGGCGGCCTGGCGGCTCGACTGTCTGCTAGCAAACGTTAAACAAATTAGTATTACTGAGCTGGTTAATCTTCAATTAAATAGGTACGAGAATAAAACCGAAAACGTTCAAAAGTGCCACAAATATGAATAAAGTAAGTTAGTTAGAAATGCTTACCTGTTATTTTTCTTGACCGTTGCGTGAGCCCGTCCTCCTGCTGCGACTGAAGGAGGGAAAATGGCGCCGGCGCGATTTTTGTTGCCTAGAAACGCACTTGGATAATACTTTGACATGAATAAATGTAATTAATTTAAAAAGGCTTAATGTAGGTGTGTAGGCTTAATATGAAACAGATCAATGTATTTATTATTGTTTGTGTGTTTATTTGATAGCTTTTAGTTATTTATTTATAGCGTAAGATACTAGATTAAATTAATTTCTGTAACTTAAACCATTAAAGTTAAAATAACATAGTGACTCATTTAGTTTGAGTTCTACTTAATATAATACGTTTTTGAGTTCACATCACAAAATCTGTTAAGTTGAATTAACTTTTTTAAAGTTTTAAGTAAAATGAACTTATTTCATTTAGTGAATTCCACATTTAGGTTTTACAGTGTATTAAATGCCAATAAGGCCATATACGGACTATTTCTGTCATAAATTTGCAGTTTTGTGCATTCGTATTTATATTAAATGTGTTTATAGACTAAATACCTTAAAGCCTTTCTAGATATAGAAACAATATTTTTACTTTTTACCATGTAGTTAAGTGACATGTGTGGTTTTACCTGTGGTGATCTAATTAGAGTACTTTTAATTTAAATAAGAATAGAGTTCTAACTCAGTAATAATAAATTTCACCCTTTAAAAACGAGGTTAAGTTTTATAGATATAGTTTGTGTATTAAATTTGCATCTGTGTCCTATCTCAAACTACTCTACTGTCAGCTCAAGCTTTTGTCAAATCTGTTATGATTTCAAGAAACAAAACATGTAGGCCTATATATATATATATATATATATATATATATATACCGGCCCCCAGATGTGTCCACGACATCGAATCTGGCCCCCTTTTAAAAAAGTTTGGACACCCCTGTGATAAACAGATAACTGAAAGGGAGCTGACAGATACACACTTTCTTCAAAAAGTGATCTAGCTACCCTGAGTATGCAATCCAACAGGTGATGCACTCAGTAACACTGGGGAAAGGGTTACCAAACACTTAAATAGAGGCTGCTTTTTTTTTAACCCTTTAACGCGTACGATCACACCGGTGTGATTAGAACGTTCAGCGCATCACGTGATCAACTGCCAAATTCAAATGTGCGTGCGCGCTTTGGCTGGCGCTAAACCAGAGACGGACGCGCGCAGCGCTTTTCATACATCAAATGCAGTGTTTTAAATTAAAACAGGGGCGTAGGAGCCATTATACGTGGGGGGACACGTCCCCCCCCCCCACATTTCAAAATCTAAGTTTTGTCCCCTCACTATTTCCCAATGTCAGATTTTGTTTTGCATTGCCTGCCTATCTCTGACGATTTCAGAGTCTCCAAATTAATCCATTCTGCAACTTTTAAATGCATAATTACATTTTTAAAAACGAAATTATAGGCTTAAGTGCAGGTTCCGAAAGTTGGTCGTTTTGTCGCTATGGTTACACACACACACACACACACACACACACACACCGTAAATGGCAAAAGTGGGAGACATAGAGCAAAATAAGTAGACTAGCACCAATTAAGTTTTCGTGCACTATATTCAAAGTCATCTGAAGCCATTCCATAGCTTCATGTGAGGGACAGAAGAAATATACATCGATAAGTTCACGGTCAGAAACTCGTCTTCCCTCCGCTACAGCTGTCAATCATTCAGCATTTAAACAGCGCGTCGCGTTCGGTAACGACAGTCAGCACGGTAAAACTCTCCAATATGATATTCCCATTATAATACTTGATATGTAGATAAAGAGCTGTGGATTTGCATAAAATGACTTTATCTTGCTGGAGTTTATTGCTGTTTCTGAACGATGTCATCATACTGGCTACAGGGTGTCTGTTAGATCGCACAACACAAGGACTATGAATTCGTGTCACACGCACAATAACTGGAATTTAAAAATGAAAGAAACATATGATTAATAAACTGTTAGATACAGTCAGATGTACACAGGGATTCTCTTTGTGCCGTGAACTTTTCAATGCGCAATGAAACTGCGCGCTCTGACTCGATATTGCTTCAAGCACATCATTCTGCACCCGGGATGTGCATTAGCGTTTTTTTGCTGTTGTTTTGAAGCGTTTCATATTATCATGGTTTTGCACACTGAAAGATTATTAATAGCCTATTTTGTTCTGTCGTATCTATAGCTTGTTGCCCCATTAAAAAGCTGCACAATACATTTAAAATAAGCGTCTTTTAATGTTACATTAATATAAATACATATAATTATTTACATATAAATCTAATTTCATAATACAAATAGTACTTTTTATTAACATTTGGATTTATAAAATTACTGTGCAAAGTTTTTAGGCTAGAATATTTTTTGCTGCTGAATTATATACTCGCCTAGTTTACTTATTTATTTGTTGGTCAGCTTATGAATATATTTTTATTCATTTGTTATTTTTCTCTATAATGAGATGTTGTGTTTAGTGCATTCTGGATTGGTTAACAAATCAAAGATACAGGCTCCCACTAATAAATTAATTCAACAAAGGTAACCTCTTTTGCTACATATTTTTAATGGTTTAAATGTGTACTCTACATGTTTGACCACTTATGTACTATCATTTAGCCTACTACATGCTGTGTACGTGATTAATGTGCCCTACTATCACCAATAAATAAATTACTTTTAGAGCACAAAATTGTTTACAAGAGAACAAATTTCTTTATTGATTTAGTCACGTAATTTTGCTCTCAGAATACACCAGATTTATGCATTTAAATTTAAAATGTACAAAATTTTCCTCCGGGGGGCATGCCCCCGGACCCCCCTAGAGGAACCGATGTCACCACCACAGTCTCTCAAAATCCTGTGGGAAACACTGCAATCCGTTCCCAAAAGTCATTAGAAATTATATATATCTATCCGGGGAATTTCCCCCGAACCCCCCTGGCATTTACTGTCCCCCCCAGGTTCAAAATCGCTCCTACGCCCCTGAATTAAAATGATGTTTATTTTAGGTTTCAGACATTTAAATACACATGAGTACTAACAAAACAATATATTTAGAGTTTGTAAAATACACAATGATGTCTATAGAAGCGGAAATAACAACGCTTTCCATTATAATTAGACGACACATTTTATTCATATCAGATACCCATTGTGAAAGTAACTTTAAAGCTTACTCTGTTCTTCCCCAGTTCACCGACTCACTTAGTTTCATGTATTTCGGGAGAAGTGGATGAATTGTAAATCCAACAGATCCGATTCTCTGTGCGGCGCAAACTAACATGGCGGCGCCCATCGCGCATGCAGCTCAACTAACATGATCATTATAAAGGTGTTTAAACAGCAAAACACATCCACTTGCACATATTTGGCAATCGGAATATTAGATATTTCATGCTATAGTTAACAAATTTGTGAATATTTTGAATAAAAAAGGAAAAAATAAATAAAAGGAGATCATCAGTCTTACAGCGCTGCTGTGTGTCACGTATCAAGCAATGACGCGTCACCATGGAAACCATAAAGCGATACGTTCTAAATAACGGTCGCCTTAAAAAACTCACGCTGGGGGGTCAGCCAGAATATTTTAAACTTACGTGCGAAAGGGATAATAACCATGTTCACTGTTGTTATTAAAATTAGATAAAATGCTCTTCTCTTCGTGTGGTTTTCTTCCCCTCTCTCTCTCCCTCTCTCTCCTGGTCCTGACTGCTTCAGAGCTCTGAGAACAGCCACAAGACAAAACAACTGGATGGAGAGGAAGAGGAGGAACTGCATCGAGATGAACCATTTATGTGCATTGATTGAAACAGAAAATAACATGAACCACAAACAGGAACCAAAAGTGATTATCCAGACCACAGTGCAGCAGAAAGGTTACAGGATGAACCACTGCCAGGTAACGCTCAACACACATCAGACACTGAAACAGAGGACGACCAGTGACCGAGAGTCCTGTTAAAAACATTAACAGTGTAAAGACACTTGAAAACCAATTTGAAAGTACAAAGAGCAAACAGTTCAAAGAGTTTCCAATCTCGCAAATGGAGAGATTGAGGATGAAGAACTCTGATGCAACTCCGCTTCCTGTTCCTGTGATGATGAGCCATATAACATAGGAGTGTGTAGGAACACCAACCAGGAAACTGATGATGTACACACAGATTTCCAGACTTATCATTTGTCCAATGGATTGAGTTGCTTGGAGTTGAGATGCTTCGGGTGCTGTGAAGTTCACTGAGTTATTCATCTCTGGGTTTGTCTTTTAAGTTCATAAAAAAATAATTGTGTGATCTACACAAAGAGAGCTGTAATTGAACCATATCTGTAAAAAAAACAAAAAACAAAAAAAAAACATCATTAAATGATGAAAAATAGATGGCTTAGCAATGTAATATTTGCAGGCTACATTCATCTGCAAAATCTAATTTTCTATAATATTTCTCTAGAATTAATTTAAACTGTTAGTTCTCTTCGATGAAACAAATATCAGTCCCATTTTACTCAGTAGCTAAAGCGTTAACTCCTTCCCAAATCTTTGTACATTATCAGATAAACACAGTGACACTCTTGCTTATTAAGGGTATAAACAAGAAGAATCAAAGAGAGGAGTTTATCACCTGAAGAGTGAATGTTCAGTCTCTCTGGATGTGTATAAATCTCTGCTGTGTTTTGTAGACTGACTTCACTGCTGTTACAAGTATACATGTGCAAGACTTCATCTGCTACATGTCACATAAAACATCAGATATGCAAATATTTGAAGCTGAAAAAAGATAAACAAAATATATATTTATATATAATTTTCATATAAAATACAATGGTGAGTCAGTTTTCCCAAACAATCTTTATATATCTGCACATGTACTCACTGAGCACCAAATATATAAAAATAATGAGATGGAAAATTGAGGCTTGGTAATTGATTAAGTGATTTATTGGAAAAACAAACTAATAGCAACCACTCACATTATAAACAGGACAATGAAGATTTTCATGCACTCATGCTGTGACTGTCTAAATTGCCTTAAATAAGTTCAAATATCACAGATATTCTGCTAAGCATTTTTTAGAAGTCAGTCAAAGTGTACAGGTTGTTGTGTTGTTGAGTTTGAAAGGTATCAGGTTGATATACAGTAAGTACATTTGAAGGACACCCTAATCCCTAGATTTGAAAAGTAAAATAATAGCATTAGCTGGTTTTATGGAGAAAAGAGACAGGAGAGTTTTCCAGTCCGGTGCAGATAAAGAACAGGCTGAACAAAACCAGCCAACACATAACAAATCACAGAAGGAAACCAAACTTCCTGAATAATCAGATTTGTCAGAATGGTATATAACGCTGTGAGAGTAAGTGGCACATATATGATAACCATGGTTGCAGTAGTTATTAGAATGAGATAAAATGCTCTTCTCTTCGTGTTGTTTTCTTCCTTTCTCTTTCTCCCTCTCTCTCCTGGTCCTGACTGCTTCAGAGCTCTGAGAACAGCCACAAGACAAAACAACTGGATGGAGACAAAGAGTAAAAACTGCAGCGAGAGAAACCACAGATATACAATGTATAGTGAAACTATAAACATGCAACTCAAGCAGGATCCAAGAGTGATTATCCAGGCCGCAGTGCAGCAGATCACTCTATATCTGAGAGGTTTGTACTTCAGAAAGGTTACAGGATGAACCACTGCCAGGTAATGCTCAACACAGATCAGACACTGAAACAGAGGACGGCCAGTGATAGTTAGTCCTGTTAAACAATTTTTTAATGTTGAGAGGCCTGAATACCAAAATAACTGTAGATTGATCAAACTATTCAGACAGTTACCAATCTCAGAAACAGAGAGATTGAGGAAGAAAAACTCTAATGCAAATCCACTTGCTGTTCTTGTCATGATGAACCATGTAACAAATGTGTGTGTCGGAAGACCAAACACAAAACTGATGCTGTGCAGACACATTTCCAAAATCTGCAGTGGCCCAAAGGACTGAGTTGTGGAGTTTGTAGATGTTTCAGGTGTGGTGAAGTTCACTGTAGAGTTATTCATCTCCTCTGTGTTTTTCTTCTCCACAGCACACAAAATATAGTCATTTAACACTTTTCTATAGAAAGAGAGAAATATATATACACATTTACATTGCATTCAGTATAATTGATTTCAGCAAGCGAATCTTCCTTAGGTGATTCCATTTCAAAATGTCAGTGGTTCACCGCTGATAAAGTGAGCCCATAAACCAGTGTCTTATAGGATTTAACTGATCTCAGGTCGGTTCCATTAATGACAAATGTTTGTATAATGAAGATAGAGATTAATTGTCTCCAATTAGCAAACACAAAACAAGTACTACAAAGTAATAAAAGAGCGCTGGCTTTAAAATCCATACGCTTTATATTTAGTGGTGTTTTACTATTAATGCATTACACTTTCATGAAAACATTAGCAATTGGTTGTAATGTTTGGGTTGTGTTCAATGTCTTTTATCATTTTATATGTGTTTGTGCTACACATAAAATGTTGCACTTTGGAATTATTATGTTGGCTTTTTCACAGCAATATCTCATAGGATTAAACAATCTGAATTACATTTTTTTTTTATTATTTAATTAGTAGCATAATGACCCCTTCCAAGAAACTGTTGAAATCCCAACAAATCAGAACATTAAACATTAACAAGTTTCAACATTTTTCATCTCACTCAAAAGAACTTCATTTATTCATATCCAAAATAGCATTTTGATTATATCATCATCAAATTATGTTGTTACCAGAGCCTATTTTCTCTGACCATAACAAATGTGCTTTTCAAACACAAAGTTGGAGCAGCCAGAGAAAAATTACTAGCAAAAAAGTAAAGAGTCAAGAGCCCCACTAAAGCAAACGCTGACCTCTTTCATGGTGACTTGAAATGAAACATTCCATAAAACATTAATTAACACCTTTTTTCTCTCTTTCCTTCGGTGATTCTGCTTATTAACATCAGGTGTCACCACTAATTGTAAATCATCACTCAATCATCAATCAGTTATCTCATTAACTTTAACACTGCTCCAGTGTTCATTTTTAACACCCGGTAAGATGCCTCTGCTAAGCCTTTTTTTTGTTTTTGTTTTTGTTTTTGTTTTTTTGTAAAAGTTGTTGTTTGAAGATTTTAATGATATATCATTAAAATCTTTAAACAACAACTTTATATATCATTAAAATCTTTAATGATATATATAATTTATATATCATTTATATCATTTATATATCATTAAAGTCTTTAAAAAACAACTTTTACAAAAAAAAAAAAAAATGGCTTAGCAGAGGCTGTCTCTTGATATTGTACCTTAACCTTTAAAAGAAAAGGTATGTACCTTTTAATGCTTGGGAACATATATGTACCTTTTTGACCCTCAAAAAGGTACAAACATGACCTTGAGGTCCAATAATAAGCCCTATGGGGTACGTTAGTGTAGATTGTACCTTGGGGGACAGAAATGGACTCCTACTGTACCCCTATTTCTGACAGTGTAGTTATTAGAATAAGATTAAATGCTCTTCTCTTCATGTGGTTTTCCTCCTCTCTCCCTCTCTCTCCTGGTCCTGACTGCTTCAGAGCTCTGAGAACAGCCACAAGACAAAACAACTGGATGAAGAAGAAGAGTAGAAACTGCAGCAAGAACAACCATGTATGTGCATTAATATTATATGTCATTAATGTGATCACGCTGACCAAACAGGAGCCAAGAATCATTATCCAGGCCGTAGTGCAGCAGATCGCTCTATATCTGAGAGGTTTGAACTTCAGAAAGGTTACAGGATGAACCACTGCCAGGTAACGCTCAACACACATCAGACACTGAAACAGAGGACGACCAGTGATGCCTAGTCCTTGCAAAAGCAGTGCTAATGGCGCAAAAACTGAAATCCAATGAAACAGTATAAAAAACAAATTATCCAGACAGATACCAATCTCACAAACAGACAGATTGAGGATGAAGAACTCTGATGCAAATCCACTTGCTGTTCCTGTGATGATGAGCCATATAATATAGGAGTGTGTAGGAAGACCAAACAGCAAATTGATGCTGAACACACAGATTTCCAGATTCCCCATTAGCAATGTGGAAGGGGTTGTGGAGTTGGTGGAAGCTCCTGGTGTGGTGGAGTTCATTTTCTTCCTCGTTTGGCTGAGCACAGCTCACAAAACATGAATAGTATTGCTATAGGAAGAGAACATTATAAAAGTATGTGGTCACTCAGACTGCAGTTGAACATAAGCAAAATTAAAAATAAACAAATAAATAAAATTGACAGAAGGCACATTTGCAGTCCACCCCAGCAATTCAACAGGTAAAACAGTTTACAGGTAAAAGAACCATTTTTTGCTTTGAAGAACATTTTTTAAAATCTAAAGAATATTTTTCCAATATAAAGAACATTTTGTGCAAATAAGGTTCTTTATGAAACCGCAGATGCCAATAGAACCTTTATTTTTGAGTGTACTTATTCACTTTGATGAAACGAATAGAGATCAGTTCTGTTTTGCTCAAGTTATGCATCTAATATGCCCATAAGCGCTTTAATATGACTCATGACCACATCAACATTGTCATATATCATTCAGCAGTAAAAAGAAAAATAATTAAATTTAAAATAGGAGTTTATCACCTGAAGAGTGAATGTCCAGTCTCTCTGGTTGTGTATAAATCTCTGTTCTGTGTTTTACAGACTGACTTCACAGCTGTCATAAGAATATATGTGCATGACTTCATGTGCTACACGTCACATAAAACATCAGACATGCAAATATTAAAAGGAAAAAGAAGGTTTAAAGAAGTTCAAAAAGATATATACTCTTATCTGATACTTTAATTTTATCCCCAAAAAGTTTTTGATATTTTGATAAACATCTTGTTCATTGAACTGTTGCATTAAAGCAATATCACACAGCAAAATCAGCAAAGCTGTGTGTGTGTGTGTGAGTATATACTCTGTATATATACAATATCAGGAAGGCGTCGGTCTCCCTTTTGCTGCCAAAACAGCTCTGACCCATCGAAGCATGGACTCCACTAGACCCCTGAAGGTGTGCTGTGGTATCTGCACCAAGATGTTAGCAGTAGATCCTTTAAGTCCTGTAAGTTGCGAGGTGGGGCCTCCATAGATCAGACTTGTTTGTTCAGCACTTCCCACAGGTGCTTGATTGGATTGAGATCTCAAGAATTTGGAGGCCAAGTGAACAGTGGACAGGGGTCAGCATGGGCACTCTGACTGGTCTGCTGCTATGTATGTCGTGGCAGATTCGATGTCTCTTTGTTTCTTCAGTTCTGGTCTTGAAGAAAAACTCAGAGTCGAAGTTCCAGGTCTCAGAAGTATTTAACTTGTCAAGCAAAAAAGTGAGATGCCAGCTCCGCATCTGAGGCTCTCTTAGCCGTTTTTATACATTTTAATTAGCTCTTAAAAACCCACCAAAATAATATCATTAGCTGGTAATATTCGCATTGTCCCATATTCTCGCTTACGGGGGCTCTCCTCCTACACCTCCTTCCCATGTACTCCCCGACCTTTTCACCATAGACATTTCACCAATTAAAATTTCAGGTGTTGCTTATGTAAGGGACAATTTTCTTAGTAAGGGTGGCCGACTGCCAACTACTGTACATCATTTACCTTAATCTTTCATGGCCTTCTGCCAATTGATGGTCAACCCTTTTCCCATTGGCCAAATGAAACATCATATCAAAACAGTCAATACTCCCCGGAGGCAAGAAGCCTTCACCTGACACCCTTTAATGATGGTCTTGTTCATTTCACAGCCACCTGTTGTCTGGTGGAAAATTACCAACAAAATATGCTCAGTGGCCAAGTAAACTTGTTTGACCCTTACAATTACATAGGCCAAGAGGCCTCACAACACTTCTAGCTTTTATAGTAAGCAAACAAATTCTACAATTGTTTTCTATAGAGTGGATAAAATACTCCATCACTATGTAGCCCCATACGCAACAAACTGCGATCCACTGTGTATTCTGACACCTTTTATCAGAACCAGCATTAACTTCTTGAGCAGTTTGAGCTACAGTATCTCGTCTGTTGGATCAGACCACACAGGCCAGCCTTCGCTCCCCACGTGCATCAATGAACCTTGGCCGCCCATGACTATGACACAAAAAGCCAAGAGTCGAACCGCCCAACTAAAGGAAACACTGACCACCAAAATGGTGACTAAATATTTTCAATAAAACCAACATCTAAACCTCTGTTAATTCTCAAAAATAACTTCTGCTGAGATCTTGAGAGATGTATTGTCTTCTTTTATTTTCAGTTTATTTCAGGCTGTGTGTCTTTAAATTGTGCAAGCATGATGTTGAACCAACAACACATCGTAACACTGATTCAGTGCCATTACCATTGATTTTTCTTGTTGAAATTTCAACATTTTTTCAACATTAATTGCTGGTGCAAAAGTGATATTCAATTAATGATTCAATGAGGTTAACGTTGACACATTAACATTGATTTAACATTATTTCGATCATTGCTTGCTATCTGGGGTTGTACTTGGTGAAATCACGTTCACCTGTAACATATTTACCCAGTAACAATAAGTAGATTCAGTAACTGGACTGGAGTAAGTAAAATATTAAAATTGCAGATTTTAAGATGAACAGAGGCAGGAGAGTTTTCCAGTTCTGTGCAGATAAATAACAGGCTGAACAAAACCAGCCAGAATAAAACAAGTCAAACTAGTGAACCAAACTGTTGGAGAATTGTCTGCTGTCAGAATGACAGAGATTCCTGTGATTGTAAGTGGGAAATATAGGATAATCATGGTCACAGTAGTTACTAGAATGAGATGAAATGCTCTTCTCTTCATGTGGTTTTCCTCCTCTCTCGCTCTCCTTCTCTCTCCTGGTCCTGACTGCTTCAGAGCTCTGAGAACAGCCACAAGACAAAACAACTGGATGGAGATGACCAGTGTAAGCTGCATGGTCAAGAACCATACATGTGCACGAATTTTGTCTGAGGCTAAATTATATATGCAGACCAAACATGAGCCAAGAATAATAATCCAAATAGCAGTGCAGCAGATCACTCTATATCTGAGAGGTTTGTACTTCAGAAAGGTTACAGGATGAACCACTGCCAGGTAACGCTCAACACACATCACTGAAACAGAGGATGCCCTGTGAATGTAAGTCCCATTAAAAAACCATCAGTTATCTCAAGGCTTGAGATCCACCTTGACAGTCTAAAAACCAAACCATTCAGACAGATACCAAGTTCACAAACAGAGAGATTGAGGATGAAGAACTCTGATGCAACTCCACTTAGTGTTCCTGTGATGATGAGCCATATAATATAGGAGTTTGCAGGAAGACTAAAAAACAAATTGATGCTGTACACACAGATTTCCAGACTGTCCATTAGACCAATGGACTGAGTTGTGGAGTTTGTAAATTTTTCAGGTGTGGTGATGTTATTCGTCTCCTCTGTGTTTGTCTTCACAGTTCAGCAGCTCACAAAATGTGGTAAAATAATTTTAAACTGTTACTTCTGTTAAAAGTGCAATACTGTAATTACTAATCCTTGTTAACATTAAAAATACAGCTGTTTGTTGGTTGTTTACTTCACAGTGCATTTACTAATGTTAACAAGTACAACTTTTGATTTTAATAATGTATTAGTAAATGTTGAAATTAACATTAACAAATATTAATAAATGCTGTAGAAGTGCAGTTCATTATTAGTTAATGTTAACTAAATGCAGTTAAATAATGTTAATGAAACCTTATTGTAAAGTATTATCAATAGGGATGTCCAGATCCGATCACGTGATCGGAAATCGGGCCCGATCTCGTGATTTCAGACTCGATCGGAATCGGACGTTACCTCCCGATCAGGACTCGGATATATATGTATTAGGGGTGCAACGGTTCTTCTCAGTAAAAAATCGAACCGTACGGTTCTCCACTTACGGTTCGGTACGCACTTGCACCGCGGTCCATCTCGAATGACGACGCATCTATTGGTTAATATGGTTTGTTTAAAATAGCAACGTGGAAAACAGACAGACAGAGTTCAGATAATGTATGTTTCAGTCGATGGATGCGCAAAACGTTACAACAACGATAATCAGAAAGCGTGGACAAAACCGTCACTCTTTGTAAACTGTTAACTGCGAGTGCCGTCTGCTCTAATGTCCAGTCATTTACGCCGTCATCACCCGGGTGTTGATAGCGCACGAGCACAGGTGAGACCTGAACAGCACACGTTTCTATCTGTGTTTAAACTAACTCATTTAAGCCTTGCTGATTTAAACCTTCAAGAACAAGACGCGAAAGAGAACTCGCACGCGCTGTGAGAAGATTTGTGTGCGCTCATCCGAAGCGTGCACACGCTTATTTCAGTCAGCGCGCAAATACTGAGTTCTCTTTCAAGTCTTGCGCTTCAGCGGACAAATTCATACAAAAATTATGTCAACATGCCCGTCTTAGCGAGTATCCTAGCAAACATAGTCGGTTCCCACTGAGCAAATTACGTCCAGAAGACGTCTTTTTGAGGTCTTGTCTCAGGTTGAAAAGACGTCCACTGAGGGGCCAGAATGAAAGTTTTTATGACGTCTTTTTTTGACGTCTTCTGGACATCCGATATAGACGAACACGCAGAATCACCAAAGGAGAAAAAGCACAATTTTTAAGCCACCATCGTGGAGATGAGTGTTTGCTTTAGTTGGGCTCTTGACCCTTGCCTTATTAATATTAGAGTTTGTTTGGGCTGTAACTGAGTCATAACAGCCAGACAAGTAAAGAGAAATGATCAGGTGTTGGTTATGGTCTCACATAACCATTATTTGACCTGAACTCATGAAGAGCCCAATCTCTGAGTTAGATTTACATTATTGATTACAGCAGAACTGTGATTCTACAGTACAAGATCAGTTTTTACAATATGATTCAATTGATTTCAGAAAAGGTGTGATGAACAAAGTATTCATTTTAGGCACACACAGACATCAAGAATCAGCCTGTGAATCTCAACAGTGGTGACCATCAAAAAGCATGTTGCAGTGCATTCTGGGAGCCACCAATCAAAATTCATCAATGGCTCCCATCATGCATTGCTGCATGAATAAATTATGAGCTTAATTGTCTTAGTAATTTCCTTTATTCTCATATTTTATTTTGTTCTGTTTATGTGACTTTTTAGTAGCTTGTTTTCTAATGTTCAGAGTTGATCTGTTGATCAGAATATGTTGCTTGTCACCATCATTGAGATTCACAGGCTGATTCTTGATGTCTGTGTGTGCCTAAGAGAAAAAAAATTTTATCATGTGAAATCCTTTATATTACATTGATAAAGCTGATCTTGTGCTGTACAATCACAGATCAATGCTGTAATCAATAATGTAAATCTAACTCAGAGATTGGGCTCTAAATGAGTTCAGTGATTCAAATCAAATAATGATTATGTGAAAACATAACCAACACCTGATCATTTCTCTTTGCTTGTCTGGCTGTTATGACTCAGTTAAAACTGCCCAAACAAACACTAATATTAATAAGGCAAGGGTCAAGAGTCCAACTAAAGCAAACACTCATCTCCACGATGGTGGCTTAAAAATTGTGATTTTTTCTCCTTTGGTGATTCTGCGTGTTCGTCTATATCGGATGTCCAGAAGACGTCAAAAAAAGACGTCATAAAAACTTTCATTCTGGCCCCTCAGTGGACGTCTTTTCAACCTGAGACAAGACCTCAAAAAGACGTCTTCTGGATGTAATTTGCTCAGTGGGTTATGTCTTAAGTGAACGTATATTAGTCGAGAAAGACAGCGCATGTGTAACAGTATATGTACTGGATCGTGCATGTCTTATAGGGAAAAAAACTATTCCTGCTGCCTGTATTTAATGTTAAATCAAACAACAAATGAAATCACTCACTGCTCTTGACTGAATAGTTTTTGTAACTTCAATAATGATTAATCTTTATTTATTTTATACAGTAAAGATAATATGCAGTGATATTTTATATTTGATTACTTTATCCATTTTCTGTACGTGAAAACGACTGTTAGATACCTGAAAAACCTGAAAAGCACTGTTCCTGGATCCTGGATCTGTTTTTTCGCTCTTCTTTATTCTTTTTCATGTATTATAGAAGTATCGGATCGGGACTCGGTATCGGTAGATACTCAAAATCAAATGACTCGGACTCGGACTCGAGGGCAAAAAAACGTGATCGGGACATCCCTAATTATCAACAAACATATCTTCTGATTTAAGACCGAGCAAGATCAGGGTCAAATCATCATTCCCTAAAAACTTAAAATGTGGAGATCACATATACCACCATAGTCAATTTCTTTTGAGGTCTGGTATAAAACATGACAAAAATACTTAAGCTCTTATGTATGCACGATTAATCAAAAGAACGCGATCTTATTCCTAAATGACAACGATTCAGTTATGTCTATTAAACCTTTGAAATTACGATCATACCGGAATATTTAAAGGTGCCCTAGAACTTTTTTTTAAAAGATGTAATATAAGTCTAAGGTGTCCCCTGAATGTGTCTGTGAAGTTTCAGCTCAAAATACCCCATAGTTTTTTTTTTAATAAATTTTTTTAACTGCCTATTTTGGGGCATAATTAGAAACGAGCCGATTTCAGGTTGCGACCCCTTTAAATCGCGTGCTCTCCGCCCCCTCCAGAGCTCTCGACTCTATCACAGCATAAACAAAGTTTACACAGCTAATATAACCCTCAAAATGGATCTTTACAAAGTGTTCGTCATGCAGCATGTCTAATCGCGTAAGTATGGTATTTATTTGGGTGTTTACATTTGATATTGAATGAGTTTGAGGCTGTGCTCCGTGGCTAACACACTGTTGGAGAGATTTATAAAGAATGAAGTTGTGTTTATGAATCATACAGACTGCAAGTGTTTAAAAATGAAAATAACGACGGCTCTTGTCTCCGTGAATACAGTAAGAAACGATGGTAACTTTAACCACATTTAACAGTACATTAGCAACATGCTAACGAAACATTTAGAAAGACAATTCACAAATATCACTAAAAATATCATGTTTGAAATATCATGGAGTTTGAAACTCACTGTATGTCTTTTCCATGTACTGAACTCTTGCTATTTAACTATGCCAATATAAATTCAATTTTTAATTCTAGGGCACCTTTAAACCTGCTTTTGCATTGCTGATGAAAGCAGTGGTCATGTAAGCTATATGTTTTAAACAGCTTCACAAAGTGTTTTCAACAACACACTATTGTTACTTCTGTGTTGCAAACATTAAATAATAATGCAAGCATTGCAATAACAATTTATAGTCCGAATATACACTGATTTCAGCAACAAATGACCTTTGAAACTAATGTTATTACACTGTTCTGCCAGTAGGTGGTGACCAGTGACTGTTAAAATGTATTTGATGTATCAGAATCATTAATTCAAGAAATTTGTTTAAAAACACTGGACGAAACATATCTTCATTAATTTCAAACGATATTGTAATGAATTCATTTAAATTAATACATATTTTTTAATAGGCTTTATAACATTTTACACATTTCTAAATAGACTGATTTATAACATTAAATTAGTTGTTTAATTTTTTTGTTATTAATTAATGTTTAATTTAATGTTTTGGTCCATAATATTAGCTAATATGATGGTTTTGGATAAATCGTTCAGTGGGGTTTGACCTGTAATGTGATGGAGTTAGACAAACAATCTTGTTAAGAAAAAAAGCAAAAGGCATCAAAAATCAAGTTCAATCCTTCTTTGCATTAGTTTTTATCATGCCCTTCACCTTTGTTACTATTTTCTTAAGACAATATCGCTTTTCTGTCTGCTGAGTTCTTCAAGGGTTGCCTTGTTCAATGCAGTTTTACATACAATTTTTATTTTTATTTTACATTAGTGTTGCTTTCGTCAACGAAAATTATGACTTAATATCGTCGTCAACGAACCTTTATCACGTGACGAAAACGAGACGAGACGCAACGTAAATGCTGGTCATGTGACAATGACGATAATTAAATGTATAATGCAATATTGTTGACGAATAAAAACGAGACTAAATGTGGTTTACCAAATAAAAACTATGCTAAAATATCTCTTCATTTTCATTAACCAAAACGAGATGAGACTAATGTTATAACGTTATTTTAGTCGCGTTATTATTATTATTTTGCAGTATTTCTGTTTCCTGTGTCTCACTTCAGGGGCTGCATCAGGTCGCACTGCGCAGACGCAGTCGATGTCACTTCCTCTGACATAGAGAAAGGGGCCGATATGTAGGTAAATATGTAGGCTGCGTCCGAAAACCTAGGTAGCTGTCTTGCTGCCTCGCTATCTTATAAGAGAATTACTTGTACGGCAGCATTTGTGCATGAAGGTACCTCACGAAATTGATTTCGGACAGACTTCTGAGGCAGTGTAATGATCTACAGCAATATAGCGCGAGCTTTGGTGAGAACTAAAATATTTAATTACTACAGTAGTAATTTCTTGATAGAAATGATATCAAAATTGAAATATGTTGATCAAAATCTTACATTTATACACAAACTGAGCAGCAAACGCAACTTTCGGACGCCATCTTTATTTTTCTAGCTCAACTGTCACAGAATGGAAAGCACAGGATTGTGGAATATCAAAGGCAGCTAAGGATATATCTATGCTTCCTTCAAAATCGATCAGATGAAGGTATCTCATGAGACAGGAAGTGAAGCTAACATTGGATTCGGACGTGCCTTGATGCCTTACTACCTTGAAATGTGTCCTCAGAAGGCAGCATTTTCCAGTTTTCGGACGCAGCCGTAGATTTTATAACGAAAACAAGCAGAATGTCTGTTTCCTTTCCTAGATCGCTGGAGTGCGCCACAATGAACCACTTTCGTTTTGTTAATATGTAACGTTAGACCTAATTATATGGTGAAATATTTCGCGTAGCCTATAGGCCTAAATATTCCCTTTTGTTGTATATGTGTTATGTTAGCCTATAGTTTTATTCTGAACCGCTGGATGTGCGTGATGTGGCGTTGTGTGAACTCATGTTTTACATATCCTGTAATTTTCGCTGGTTTCAAAACGCACAACAAGCTGCATATTAGCCTACTTGACATTCATTTTCACTTAAATGTAGGCCTAATGGTGACATATATCATCGGAAAAACTAATGCCAGGGCATTGCCATTGTAACTTACCTAACCTATGATGACATGACAGCTGAGCCTGAGCGCGTCAGTGCGGGCATATCTCACTTTAGAGTGTCAGCGCGGGCATTTCGCTCACGTTGGATGCGTCAGCGTCACATTTGCATAGGCTGTACTATTTGAATTCGTGATTGGTTGACTGCCAAAGCAAAATATTAAATAGAACGAAAAAAATAATGTTATTAACCGGTTAATGGCCATGGTTTCTGTTCAAAACGATTAAATCTGATTCAGTTTCCATTTCTGGTTACGTTCCGGTCAAAATTTCGTTCGTTTCCGGTTTTCGTTTTCGTTCCTTGGTTCAGAGCCCTGCAACCTGGTATCGGATCAGTACTCGGTATCGGCCGATACCCTGAGCTCAGGTATCGGAATCGGTATCGGGAATGGAAAAGGGGTATCGGAACATCTCTAGTGGCTAACATTTTCTTTTTAATATTTTTTCCAATACATGTAATCTTTTAAACACTTATTTTTTTAACTGCATTTGTGCAGTAAAATTAACTTGAATGAATATTATAACAAAATTTAGCCTCCTCAGGTTAAAGTTTGAACTAAATTGTCATATGCAATATGCTAGTGCAAGTATATAACAATTGGTTCAAACTTTGACCTGTGGAGGGCAGTAATACACTTAGCAGTGTCTACACTGCTGGAATTCAAATAGAGAAGAAGAAGAGAGCTAGTTCAAGATGAGCATTTATGGTTAAAACGTATCTAATTTTAAATTTCTTTTAGAAAGTGAGTGATGGTTTCTCTAGATAAGACTCTTATTCCTCGTCTGGGATTGTGTAGAACGCTTTGAAGCTGCACTGAAACTGTAATTTTGACCTTCAACCATTTTATCAGGAAATTTTAATTTGAAAGTGAACTAATCCTTTAATGCCGTCTGAGACACAATCTCTGACCTGGAGTCTCAGATTCATCGAGGCCAATAAACCTACAGCTGCAAACATAATTTACATTTACATAATGCGCCACCGTAGATAATAAATAAATAAATAAATAAACACACACATATATATTATACATACAGTGGGTACGGAAAGTATTCAGACCCCCTTAAATTTTTCACTCTTTGTTATATTGCAGCCATTTGCTAAAATCATTTAAGTTCATTTTTTTCCCTCATTAATGTACACACAGCACCCCATATTGACAGAAAAACACAGAATTGTTGACATTTTTGCAGATTTATTAAAAAAGACAAACTGAAATATCACATGATCCTAAGTATTCAGACCCTTTGCTGTGACACTCATATATTTAACTCAGGTGCTGTCCATTTCTTCTGATCATCCTTGAGATGGTTCTACACCTTCATTTGAGTCCAGCTGTGTTTGATTATACTGATTGGACTTGATTAGGAAAGCCATACACCTGTCTATATAAGACCTTACAGCTCACAGTGCATGTCAGAGCAAATGAGAATCATGAGGTCAAAGGAACTGCCTGAAGAGCTCAGAGACAGAATTGTGGCAAGGCACAGATCTGGCCAAGGTTACAAAAAAATTTCTGCTGCACTTAAGGTTCCTAAGAGCACAGTTGCCTCCATAATCCTTAAATGGAAGACATTTGGGACGACAAAAACCCTTCCTAGAGCTGGCCGTCCGGCCAAACTGAGCTATCGGGGGAGAAGAGCCTTGGTGAGAGAGGTAAAGAAGAACCCAAAGATCACTGTGGCTGAGCTCCAGAGATGCAGTCGGGAGATGGGAGAAAGTTATAGAAAGTCAACCATCACTGCAGCCCTCCACCAGCCGGGGCTTTATGGCAGAGTGGCCCGACGAAAGCCTCTCCTCAGTGCAAGACACATGAAAGCCCACATGGAGTTTGCCAAGATGGTGAGAAATAAGATTCTCTGGTCTGATGAGACCAAGATAGAACTTTTTGGCCTTAATTTTAAGTGGTATGTGTGGAGAAAACCAGGCACTGCTCATCACCTGTCCAATACAGTCCCAACAGTGAAGCATGGTGGTGGCAGCATCATGCTGTGGGGGTGTTTTTCAGCTGCAGGGACAGGACGACTGGTTGCAATCGAGGGAAAGATGAATGCGGCCAAGTACAGGGATATCCTGGATGAAAACCTTCTCCAGAGTGCTCAGGACCTCAGACTGGGCCGAAGGTTTACCTTCCAACAAGACAATGACCCTAAGCACACAGCTAAAATAACGAAGGAGTGGCTTCACAACAACTCTGTGACTGTTCTTGAATGGCCCAGCCAGAGCCCTGACTTAAACCCAATTGAGCATCTCTGGAGAGACCTAAAAATGGCTGTCCACCAACGTTTACCATCCAACCTGACAGAACTGGAGAGGATCTGCAAGGAGGAATGGCAGAGGATCCCCAAATCCAGGTGTGAAAAACTTGTTGCATCTTTCCCAAAAAGACTCATGGCTGTATTAGATCAAAAGGGTGTTTCTACTAAATACTGAGCAAAGGGTCTGAATACTTAGGACCATGTGATATTTCAGTTTTTCTTTTTTAATAAATCTGCAAAAATGTCAACAATTCTGTGTTTTTCTGTCAATATGGGGTGCTATGTGTACATTAATGAGGAAAAAAATGAACTTAAATGATTTTAGCAAATGGCTGCAATATAACAAAGAGTGAAAAATTTAAGGGGGTCTGAATACTTTCCGTACCCACTGTATATTATATATATATATATATATATATATATATATATATATATATATATATATATATATATATATATATATATATATATATATATATATATGTGTGTGTGTGTGTGTGTGTGTGTGTGTATTTCCATCGCAGGTTTGGTCTTAAATTTCATGTAAGGTGGTATTAAAAAGATCTTAAAAAGTCTTAAATTTAACTTATTCATATCTGTAGACACCCTGAGCCAATGGAGAATATGAATCAGCACTCAACATTTCACATCCAGGAACTGCAGGAATAGCAGTCTATTCCTGCAGTTCCTGGATGTGAAATGTTGAATTTTGTGTCAAATTTGAACAACTGAATTTGTAAAGGGAAATAAAATGGACAGAAAATTGCCTGCCGAATATTTACCTTTCAGATTTCACTTCCAAAATATTTGGTCTGTTTAAAAATACAACCTATAGATTATCTGATTTTTAATAATGAAAATGTGTGTGAAATGTTTTGATGTGAATTTATATTTCATACCATCTGTAAACTCTTGTTAGGCAATGACAGACACATTTGTATAACATTGTGCTGTTATCAGTTCCATAGTGGAAAATAACATTCCAGCATGGAATGGATCAATTAAGCAATGAGAACGGTTTGGCCCGATGGTGGAAAAGCAGCTATTGTTGTGTAGTCCTGTGGTAGTTGTTTGCAACCCAATCTCCTGGTACTGCATATCTATAGCACAAGTTCATGCTTTCATTTAGAGTGCTCTTCATATGCAGAAATCACCGTTAACGTGCATCCAATACACAATATTCAGTTAAATTTAATTTGAGTTTTCTTTAAATCAATAGTAAGTGGAATTATTTGGCTTTTAGTGTTCTTGTTATTATGGGAAAATTATACTGAGAAAATTTATATTTTATCAAATATATTGTACTCTAAATTTGCTATCAAATGAAAGTTATGTCTAATCAAGTTGAGCTCTAAATTTGAAGTTTAGGAGATTTTGTTTAGGCGCTGTACCAAAAATAGCCACTGGGTGTCACTGACATTTTATTGAAATTTTTTATGCAAATAAAATGAGCACCAAGCGGCCTGCCGGTGACACTTAAGGGTTAATAAATTAATATTTATTTAAGGATGACCAAAAAAAGTGTGGAATTAAGAAATGATCATATTAACCTATATTATACTATTAGGCCTATTTTACATCGTGCCTATAGAGAGCATTTTTAAGTTTATCAACAAATGTTTTAAGAATGCGTAAGAACATAAAATAATAAAGGCTTAGAAGAAAACATTTTTATATCTCCCATCCCACAGCCTTGTAAGACCATTCACTGATCGTGTCTTTTTTGCTTAATATTTTATTATTATTATTATTATTATTATATTGACCCATATAGGCGATTACTTACTAGCTCAATTAAATAGCATAATGTGTATAAATAAGTATATACCAGAATTTTAAATTCCCATAAGTTTCCCACAAGTGCACCTTCAGAAATAGTCATAAAGCTTTATTGCCATGACTGTCCGGCATTTACTGTATTTACAAAACACAGTTTATATGGTAACACAAAATGTGAATTGGGTAAAGAGATAATGAGATCAAGTGGAAAATAAAATAAATATATAGAAACATTAAGCAAAAATAAGAGAGCTTACATATCGGTAAATGGATTTTAAAGACTTTGGAATAAGATTTTTTTTTTTTTTTGTGGCTTAAATATTTTTTTAACATAGCCTATTAATAATAACAAATTTCAAAAAGAGTTTCGATATTTTTCCTATTTAAAAGTTGACTCTTCTGTAGTTACATTGTGTACTAATGGCTAGGAACTATACTCTCATTCTGGTCTTAGTACACGATGTAACTACAGAAAAACTACAATCAAGTTTTAAATAGGAAAAATATTGAAACTCTTTGGTCATTTTTGAGCGAGATGCTAACGGTCTAATCAGATTCAATGAACTATGCTAAGCTATGCTAAAAGTGGTACCGCCAGACCCAGAGATCGGCTGAATGGATTCAAATATGGTAAAACTCAACTGTTTAACTCTAGGGGAGTTGGAAAATGAGCCTATTTTCAAAAAAAGTTGAGTGTTCCTTTAATTTGTGCCTTTAGCCCCTTTGTAGCCTATGCGGTGCCAGAAAATGGGGTTGGATAATCTCATGCAGTTTCAGAAACTGTTAGCTACATCTTAAATCAAGTGCCTGTGAGAGAAAGCGTACTTACATTGATGACTGCAGTCTGAACTTCTTCTCAAGAGCAGCTGTTCTGGTCAAAGCTGGAAAAGTGAAATGTGTTTGGTCAGGCTGCTGCTTAAATAGAGCTCCAAAAGAGGACAGGCAGTACCTAAAACACACCCTAGTCAGTGTAATCAGCTCCTCCCACCTCTTGCAAATGCAAATTCAGTATTACATTATTTTAAGGGTGTGTACAGAGTATAAACTAACATATACACAATTTAGCTCAAAATTACTTAAGGTTTTGATTTCCTTTGACTAATAGCCTACACAATATAAATAAATATATATATATATATATATATATATATATATATATATATATATATATATATATATATATATAGTATCTGCTCAAAAAGAAAAGATAACCAGTCCATTCTCATGTGCGTAAATCAAAAAAGTTAGATCAACCAAATAGCCAAAATTGTCCGCACACTGAAAAACATACAATTAGACTAAAGCAAGGGTCTATCACTAAAAATACAGGTGCTGGTCATATAATTAGAATATCATCAAAATGTTGATTTATTTCACTAATTCCATTCAAAAAGTGAAACTTGTATATTATATTCATTCATTACACACAGACTGATATATTTCAAATGTTTCTTTCTTTTAATTTTGATGATTATAACAACTATAACTAAGGAAAATCCCAAATTCAGTATCTCAGAAAATTAGAATATTGTGAAAAGGTTCATTATTGAAGACACCTGGTGCCACACTCTAATCAGCTAATTAACTCAAAATACCTGCAAAGGCCTTTAAATGGTCTCTCAGTCTAGTTCTGTAGGCTACACAGTCATGGGGAAGACTGCTGACTTGAAAGTTGTCCAAAAGACGACCATTGACATCTTGCACAAGGAGGGCAAGACACAAAAGGTCATTGCAAAAGAGGCTGGCTGTTCACAGAGCTCTGTGTCCAAGCACATTAATAGAGAGGCGAAGGGAAGGAAAAGATGTGGTAGAAAAAAAAGTGTACAAGCAATAGGGATAACCGCACCCTGGAGAGGATTGTGAAACAAAACCCATTCAAAAATGTGGGGGAGATTCACAAAGAGTGGACTGCAGCTGGAGTCAGTGCTTCAAGAACCACTACGCACAGATGTATGCAAGACATGGGTTTCAGCTGTCGCATTCCTTGTGTCAAGCCACTCTTGAACAACAGACAGCGTCAGAAGCGTCTAAAGACAAAAAGGACTGGACTGCTGCTGAGTGGTCCAAAGTTATGTTCTCTGATGAAAGTAAATTTTGCATTTCCTTTGGAAATCAGGGTCCCAGAGTCCGGAGGAAGAGAGGGGAGGCACACAATCCACGTTGCTTGAGGTCCAGTGTAAAGTTTCCACAGTCAGTGATGGTTTGGGGTGCCATGTCATCTGCTGGTGTTGGTCCACTGTGTTTTCTGAGGTCCAAGGTCAACGCAGCCGTATACCAGGAAGTTTTAGAGCACTTCATGCTTCCTGCTGCTGACCAACTTTTTGGAGATGCAGATTTCATTTTCCAACAGGACTTGGCACCTGCACACAGTGCCAAAGCTACCAGTACCTGGTTTAAGGACCATGGTATCCCTGTTCTTAATTGGCCAGCAAACTTGCCGTTTCAGCTCATGCTTTCTTCAGTGCTCATGGAACAAAAAGCAACACCAATCTACTATAGTCACAATTACAAATTGCCAGCTGTGCTTAATCAATAGGTTGTTGGTGATTACAAAAAATAAAAAAATACGGGAAAATAAAATAAATAACAAATAACCCCTACTGGATTGAATGAAGAGATGGATCTTGCCTGTTTCTAGTATTTTTTTTCTAGTCATTTAATTTTCTTCCTTGTCATTTATTTTATTTGTTAATTCCCCCTTCCCTCCTTAGTATTTCCTTATTCTTTATTTTGTTCCCCTCATCATTTTTTCCCCATTGCCATTTTTTTATTATTATTATTATTATTTTCCTTTTCCCTTATTTATTTTATTTTTCTTTCTTTTCCTTTTTTCACCTATTGATTAAAGGGATAGTTCACCCAAAAATGAAAATTCTGTCATCATTCACTTGCCCTCAAGTTGTTCCAAACCTGTATTAATTTCTTTGTTCTACTGAACACGAAGGAAGATATTTTGAAGGAAAGTTGTAACCAAGCCGCTTTGGGGCACCATTGACTTCCATAGTAGGGAAAAGAAATAAAAAAATAATGGAAGTCAATGATGCCCCAGAATTGTTCAGTTTCCCACATTCTTCGAAATATATTCCTGTGTTCACAATGCTTTTTAATGCTTGTGGCAGTTTAGGTGCACAACCGAATGCTTGTCAAATCATGTTCCACACGGAGCGAGCGCACAGATAGTATCCTGTCAGTAGTGGATTCAGTTCTCTTTCGCAGCTTGTTATTGCGCTTTTAATATTTCTTTTTAACACCAAGCACATTCAGCTCTTTTCTTTCTCATTCATTCATGTTTCATTATTAATAACTTTAAACTGTATCATCAACTGAACTGGGGTGCGTTTCCCAAAAGCATCATTAGCCAACTAACATCACAAGTTCCGTCGTTACTTACATAGTTCAACGATTTGGTGTTTCCCGAAACCACAGTTCAAACGAACATTGGCAAACTGCATCGCAAACTTGTGTGGTTGGAACGACAGCTCTCAAGCTGTGTTAAGAAGCATAGTTTCCTGTTTTTATGACGTGGACTTAATAAATTGTTATCTTGAGCAAAATAAGCAAGATAACATTAAGTAAAATGTATATGTTTTATTTTGAATATATACAAATGTCATTTATATATTTTAGTTTGTCAAGCGATTTGAAGCACCGTTTTTGAAGAGTGTGCATATGCGTACGTACTCTAGTACGTTGGAACAAGCATTTGTTTTAATCTGGAAATAAAGCAAAATAACTGAGGAAAATGAGAATTAGTCCTCTTATGTCATGTCTGTAATTTATAGCAGAAATTCTAGCATTAATTCAATCACAAACGGATTCATTAAAAAGAAGTTATTACTCTACCAGCAGCGTGACGTCATTCACCAACGTGGTTGAACGACAGGTTTGTGACAATATGGTTTCGGGAAACAGTCGTGACTAGCCAGTTGATTTGTTCAACGATGCATCGTACTATGGTAGTTCAGCAGCGAGTTACATCGTTGTTCGGGAAACGCACCCCAGGGCGGATCATAAATAGGCTATGACACATTTAGGACATAAAAGGTCTGTGTGACAAGTAGCTTACCTGCAGGTGAAATGTTTAGAAATAGTTGGCTTATGATCCTTCTGAGAAAAAACACCCAGGTGTTACAGCATTTCATGAGAATGGGCAGGTAAATAGTTCTGGTGAATGTTGGCTGCCTGAATATATCATGTGAACATGTCTTGGGAAACAACAAATCTCATATTGGACAGGTCTGCCATGGTGTTCCTCAGGGATCTGTCCTGGGTCCCATATTGTTTATATGCTTCCTTTGGGGCAAATCATTAGGAAATATGGTTTGAGGAATCACTTTTATGCTGATGATACCCAAATTTACATCAGCTCCAAGTCTGATCCTACGGTCACCTCTACAGTTCTCTCAGAGTGTGTGCAGGAAATAAAAAAGTGTATGCACCATCATTTTTAAATATTGAATTGTTTTAAGACGGAGGTTCTACTTATTGGCACACCAACATTCACAAAGGTAGCAATTTTAATTTAGCCCTATGGTTATTTTTTCCCAGTCAGCCATATAGTTATTTCTTTTATTCTGTATTTTTTCAGAACAAAAACCATGATGCTATAAAGCAGTAGTCAGATGACCCAAAGACACAAGATTTTAAATAGTTATACATTTGAGTGTTGCATAAGCAAAAGTCTGTTTACTTTAAAACTTTTATGCTTTAAAACCAGCATTATTTCTGTGATTGAGGAGTGATTAGTGATGTAGCCAGTTTCCTCACATGAGTAAAAACTCTTTGAATGTGTTTGTTACAAACACATCATTTTCCAGCCTGGTCTCATTGTTAATACATAGGTAATTAATGCAAAACTTTCAACGACACAAATCGTAAATTTTTGCATTTTTAGAAAGGTGCTGAAATGTACAATATTGACGTATTTATAGCACTAAAACATAAAAAATACTTGCATATTTCCAGCGAAAAGTGACAGTATACAGTTAGATATTCTTCTACTTCGTATGAGTAAATAGTTGTGCTAAAATCTTTGAAAAGAGCCAATTAGCTATAAAGAATACAGAAATCCTCTCTCCTGGTCTATTGTGAAAGTCTATGTTGATTTGTAAATGACATTTTTTCCACTAGTCGATGACGCTGTTTACATTTTGTTGCTTTGTAAAGACTATTCTCTGAGCGTTGTCAAATGTGTTCACAGGAATGAATGAGAACATGAACAAATACAGCAGAGAGAGAATTAAAGGATTAATCCACTTTCAAATAAAATTTTCTGATAATTTACTCACCCCCATGTCATCCAAGATGTTCATGTCTTTCTTTCTTCAGTCGAAAAGAAATAAAGGTTTTTGATGAAAACATTCCAGGATTTTTCTCCTTATAGTGGACTTCAATGGCCTCCAGACAGTTGAAGGTCAAAATTACAGTTTCAGTGCAGCTTCAAAGGGCTTTAAACAATCCCAGACGAGGAATAAGGCTCTTATCTAGTGAAACGATCAGTCATTTTTGAAAAAAATACAACTGTATATCTTCAAAAAGCTTATGCTGTATATCCTACGCCTTCCCTATTGTACTTACGGAACTGGCGCCGCATTCGTTCCGTAACTTAAAAAAGGGAAGGTGCAGGACATACAGCGTAAGCTTTTTGAAGAATACGGAAGGTGGTCTGACGGAAGCACTTGTGAGGTCAGCATTTGTATTTATAAAGCAAAATCTATTTATTTATTTATTTTTTAAATGACCGATCGCTTCACCACGGGTATCCAATAAAGGTCTTCGGCCTTGTCCCTTACTCAGAGATTTCTCCAGTTTCTCTGAATCTTTTGATGATGTTACGCACTGCAGATGATGAGATTTGCAAAGCCTTTGCAATTTGATGTTGAGGAGCATTGTTTTTAAAGTATTCCACAATCTTTTTACACACTCTTTCACAGATTGGAGAGACTCTGCCTCTCTAAAGACCGGGATACACTGCACGATTTTAGCAATCCTATAAGGTCATTACAAATCACACTGAGCGAACTGAATCTATTAAACTTGGGTACGACAAGCATGTAGCCTGTACGATCATGACACCTATTGACTCGTAGACTTCGATGCAAGTTTCTATAGAAGAATAAAATGTCATCAGCATGCGCTAGTGGTAAACAAAAAGATCATGTTGAATCATACTTTGGCAGTTGTAGTTTTTATGTGCTGAAAAAAAGGAAGTAGCAAAAGAAAAAGAGGTAAACAGTTTTAAGTTTTAGCGCCATGTCGCATTGATTTCATGTCGTATTTTTATTGGCTGGTCAGTAGATGTAGGTCGTAGCAGCAAACACACTGCGATGATCATGCTGAATTTCTGATACTGTCAGAAAACTATTGTAGACTACCTTTGGTCGCAAGACAGGGAAAATTGCCGTCTTTGATCCCCTCTCATTGTACGACATAGGACCACCGATTAAGAGCCACGATCACAGAAATTGGGTTGTTACAGATTTCCATGAAATAGTTTAAAGGTCCCCTAGAACCCTATTTCAAAGGTGTAATATAAGGTCTCCCCAGAATGTACCTCTGAAGTTTCAGCTAAAAATACCCCATAGATTTTTTATTGTACAATTTTTAACTGCCTATTTTAGGGCATAATTAAATATGCGCCGATTCAGTGCACGTCCCCTTTAAATACTCGTGATTCCCGTCCCCAAGCTCGCAACTCTATAATACATTGCACAAACAAAGTTCACACAACTAATATAACCCTCAAAATGGCTCTTTACAAAGTGTTCGTCATGCAGCATATCAGATCATGTAAGTATAGTATTTATTTGGATGTTTACATTTGATTCTGAATGAGTTTGATAGTAGCCTATGTGTGGCTAATGGGGCTAAAGCTAACATTACACACTGTTGGAGAGATTTATAAAGAATGAAGTTGTGTTTATGAATTATACAGACTACAAGTGTTTAAAAATGAAAATAATGACGGCTCTCTTGTCTCCGTGAATACAGTAAGAAACAAAGGTAACTTTAACCACATTTAACAGTACATTAGCAACATGCTAATGAAACATTTAGAAAGACAATTTACAAATATCACTAAAAATAACATGATATCATGGATAATGTCAGTTATTATTGCTCCATCTGCCATTTTTCGCTATTGTCCTTGCTTGCTTACCTAGTCTGATGATTCAGCTGTGCAGATCCAGACGTTAATACTGGCTTGTCTAATGCCTTGAACATGGGCTGGCATATGCAAATATTGGGGGCGTACATATTAATGATCCCGACTGTTACGTAACAGTTGGTGTTATGTTGAGATTCACCTGTTCTTCGGAGGTCTTTTGCAGGAATGAGATTTACATAAGGAGGAGGAAACAATGGTGTTTGAAACTCACTGTATGTCATTTCCATGTACTGAACTCTTAAAGCAGAACTAAGTAACTTTTTTACCTTCATAAATAGTTTTCTAAGTCCTTACGATGGTTAATTGTCTTGTAGTGGTGTGTTTGAGGCGAGCACTAACCCCCTCTGGCACGTCTACGCCAGAAAACAGCACTTGCAAGTTGAGCTGCATCGAACCGACACAATCTGGCCTCATGTTCACGTTCACGCGAGAGTGACAAAATGCTTTACGGTAATTCAAAAACAATGTATATATTATGACTTTTCAAGACAATTTCGAAAATTACCCACCTCCATCGAGATTTCTTGTACTGTATTTGCAAAACTACTGCGCTGGTGAGTGTTGTAGTCGTTGTAGTCCAGAGCTGCGCTTGGAGTATTTACGACAGTGTGATTCACTGAAGGAACCTGTAGGGGGAGCTTCGCAAATCTTACTGAGTTCCCCTTTAATATTCAACTATGCCGAGGTAAATTCAATTTTCAATTTTAGGGTACCTTTAAAGTTACCTGTCGCTTGCAATAACCTAATGTTACACGTCTCAGCATTAACGCTCCAGATAAATGATTTGTTAAATGAAATTCACAAATCATTGTTAATTTTAACATAAAAACAAGCATACTGTATGCGTGATTTGGCATGGCAGCCGAATCAAATAACAGTTTCGAGTGTGAATCCAGAATTTATATGTGGATGGAACTATGTATTAAAGCATGATTGGCCATTGCGTTCAAGAAATCAGCAAACATGCCTGTGATTGGCTACATTGCTCACTGAAACGAAAACACGTCGGATATTAAATGATTCGGTGTTCTCCAGAGCGCAAACACAGATACGCATTGGATCATTTGCCAACTATTTTTCTCTAATAATACGATATTATTATAAAGAAAACAGATCCTAGAAGAGCGGTTATGGGTAGATTTTCTCTATAAAAGTCTGGGCTGTTTTGGCAGAAAAAGGGGCACCAACATAATATTAGGAAGGTGGTCAATATTTTAAAGGAGATTAAAGGTGTTTTGGGGATTTCAGGATGCTTTTCTTACAACTTCAAGACTGTTCAAATTAGCATGACGCTTACCTCTAACTACTCACTTACAAGAAGATCCTTCATTCAAGCTCTTATTTTATGAAGCTTTAGGCTCTTATGGTAGTTAAAAAATTTAATCTCAGGGATGACCTGGGAGAGGGAGCTTTGAGTGGACATTTCAAGAGAGGAATGGGAGGAGGTTTGAACTCTCTCTATGCAATAGGACGAGAGTGATTCACCTAAAGATCTTGTATAGGTTGGATATCAATCCTTATTCAAAAGCAAGGTACAGAGGATTATACATGTTGTTTATGGGGATGTCACATAATTAAAGCCTCCTGGACTAAAGTTGTCATTGAATTGAGTCACATATTCCTTGTAAATTAATTTCCAATGAATATGCCAGATGACTTTTTAACTAGGTATGTCCCGATCACGTTTTTTTGCCCTCGAGTCCGAGTCATTTGATTTTGAGTATCTACCGATCCCGAGTCCCGATCCGATACTTCTATAATACATGAAAAAGAATAAAGAAGAGCGAAAAAACAGATCCAGGAACAGTGCTTTTCAGGTTTTTCAGGTATCTAACAGTCGTTTTCACAGACAGAAAATGGATAAAGTAATCAAATATAAAATATCACTGCATATTATCTTTACTGTATAAAATAAATAAAGATTAATCATTATTGAAGTTACAAAAACTATTCAGTCAAGAGCAGTGAGTGATTTCTTTGTTATTTGTTGTTTGATTTAACATTAAAAACAGGCAGCAGGAATAGTTTTTTTCCTCTTTAAGACATGCACGATCCATACTGTTACACATGCACTGTTACACATGCTGTCTTTCTCGACTAATATACGTTCACTTAAGACATAACTGACTATGAACTGACTAGGATACTCGCTAAGACGGGCATGTTGACATAATTGTTGTATGAATTTGTCCGCTGAAGCGCAAGACTTGAAAGAGAACTCAGTATTTACGCGCTGACTGAAATAAGCGTGTGCGCGTCGGATGAGCGCACACAAATCTTCTCACAGCGCGTGCGAGTTCTCTTTCGCGTCTTGTTCTTGAAGGTTTAAATCAGCAAGGCTTAAATGAGTTAGTTTAAACACAGACAGCAACGTGTGCTGTTCAGGTCTTACCTGTATCAACACCCGGGTGATGACGGCGTAAATGACTGGACATTAGAGCATACGGCACTCGCAGTGAAGGGTTTACAAAGAGTGTCCACGCTTTCTGATTATCATTGTTGTAACATTTTGCGCATCCATCGACTGAAACATATATTATTTTAACTCTCTCTGTTTTCCACGTTGCTATTTTAAACAAACCATATTAACCAATAGATGCGTCATCATTCGAGATGGACCGCGGACCAAGTGCGTACCTAACCATAAGTGAGGAACCGTATGGTTCGATTTTTTACTGAGAACCGTTGCACCCCTAATACATATATATCCGAGTCCTGATCGGGAGGTAACGTCCGATTCCGATCGAGTCTGAACCCACGTGATCGGGCCCGATTTCCGATCACGTGATCGGATCTGGACATCCCTATTTTTAACTTAAAGGTGCTAAAGAGGATGTTTTGTTTTATACATTTTTGCAATATTACTTGAAACTGTCTTTACTAACTGATAAAAGACTATTTATTAGGTGCACTGAAATGAATAATATTAATATACATCATCTGTGCACGAGGTAGGGCCTTAAAAACATCAGCCAATCATTTACGCGATCATCACGTAAACGATTGGCCCTCTGGCTTGTCACTCACTGCCATGATGTTCATTGTGAGAGACGTGCGCAGCTGCGTGCTCCAGTAACTTTCCACACTCTACAGGTGCTGCATGCAATGTTTTTGTCAGGAGACAGGAGTAACAACTGCAGATTATGAGTTACCTGCGGTGAGTCCGACATAATGAATCCACTAACACGACACAGCGAATGCCGGTGGTAAACACTCGTGTTCCAATACTCGTGCACGAGTTTTGGGAGGCATTCCCTCGAAATGAGCTGTGAAGGAGGGGGGTTGCTTTTATGTGGCAGAGGCGAACTAAAGTTCTTGTTTGTCGTTTTTATGGCAAATAAAGCCAATAACACTAAAGAGTAGCCGACTACGCCACCTGGATTTATTATTATAATTTCAATCACTCACTTTTCCACAGAGGGCTGGACAATCACACTTTGACACTCAGAAGTATATTGAATTACAAAGATTTTATTCATATAAAAAATAAAACTCTAAAATATTATGAATGAGGAAGATGCAGCAAGGTATTCAGTCTGTGGAAGAATGTAGCAGTGTGATTTATTTTTAGACGAATGCAGCAAGAAGTTTTGGTCTTTGGGAACAGTCCGATTATCTTCAGGTCAGAGCAACGGTCTTGTTCAGTCCCACAGTGGCAAACTTCGGTAAAGTTGGTTTTATATTCGCACATTCGGACTTCTAATAAATTCAGACTTTCCAATAAATGTGCAATAAATTAATGTTTGCGAATTTTAAGCAGCGACATGATACTGACAACCAACGATTGTCAACTTACAACATTTTTCACAGTCGATCAAAATAGGCAAGTATTGTTTTAATGGCATATTTACTTGTGAATGTCCAGTGAATGTCCAATGTAGTGTGATTAACAAGGCTATTGAAAACGGATGTCTGAATGTGCGAATATAAAACCAACTTTACCGAAGTCAGTGGCAAGGGCCTCCACAAAATCTGGCCAGCAGTTAACTGGAAAACATAAGAAACAGACTGCCAGTATCTCCAGTCCAATAAAAGCAATCCAACAACCCAATTACTATTCACACTTGTGCACACAATAACCAACCACAGCACAATACATCAAAACCCAGTATCACAGCACTAAATGGAAAAAAAATAAAATACATAAAAAAAGAGAAGTGACTATTGGCTGGCACACTGGCACTTAGTTATCTCAGTCTTTACTAATTAAAAAAAGATAGATGAGAATGAACCACAAGGGTCTTTA
The DNA here is from genome assembly GCF_018812025.1 of Megalobrama amblycephala. Lineage (NCBI taxonomy): Eukaryota > Metazoa > Chordata > Actinopteri > Cypriniformes > Xenocyprididae > Megalobrama > Megalobrama amblycephala. Next base: position 44,692 of record NW_025953444.1, on the reverse strand, counting down.
TCCAGCAATCTCGTTCAATACAACAGTTATTAGAATGGTACTCACAATATGACCGGGTAGCGATTTTCACTACCCAGTCCAGATTAAATCCAGCGTTGTGAATGGAATACTCTGCGTCGCCGTCGTGTTCACTGCACCTCGAATCACTCGCGCTCTCTGCACCGTCGTGGATGGATTTACTCTGCGTCACCGTCGTGTTCACTGCACCTCAATCTAGTAATGTTACGGTCTGGCTTCGGAGCGTGTGTCGAGAAATCCCGGAAGCTTTCAGTGAAGCGCGAATCAAGGCTTGTATCGCTTTAGTTCAATGACGTCATTGATGACGTTCGAAGCCTCGCTTCTGCCTGACTGGTTCGACTGGATCAGACTGGATGCGGTTCAAATCTTGGCGCGACTTTTTGACAGACATATAAACCATGGGATCCCCTCAGAATTTGTGGTTTTAGAATAATAATATCGCCCCTCCTGCCTGTTGTGACCAAAAAATTTGTTTACACACATTTGATAGCCCCATTCATTTTAAGCCAATACGTTTATTACACAGTTATGTTATACAATCATTATATACAACCAGAAAATACACATTACATTCAAATAAATATATAGGTATTTGTGGAAATTGATTTTTTCTTCACTGTTATTTCTAAGCCATAACTGCTGCAAAATACAGTGTATCACAGATCACCCCTTACAAAAATAACCTACAGGAATCCTGCAGGATTTTCATTTTTTCTGCAGGTATCCTGCAGGAATTATAAAATTTTTTCACTTGTACTGCACAGCAGTCCTGCAGGAAGGAAAAACCCTGCAGGATTTTTTAAAAAATCTGCAGGAATTATAAAATCCTGCAGGATTTTTCACTTGTACTGCACAGCAGTCCTGCAGGAATTATAAAATCCTGCAGGATTTTTTTTAAAATCTGCATCTGCAGGAATTATAAAATCCTGCAGGATTTTTCACTTGTACTGCACAGCAGTCCTGCAGGAATTATAGTCCTGCAGGATTTTTTACTTGTGTTGCATGTTTCTGTTGTACTGAAGGGTTCATTCTAGAACATGTAGGAATGTCCTACACATACTGCTGCACATACTGCGCTGTACAGCACAAGTGAAAAATCATACAGGAATTTTAAAAAAATCCTGCAGGACTGCCGTGCACCTCACACAGAAACAAAATGTTTGCTTACAGGAGTTTTCCCTGTAAATGAAAAATAAATAAGTCAAAAAATATATATAAAAAAACCCTACAGGTTTTGGATTCAGGATAGGTTATGTCTAGACTAGAGAATAAAACTCTGATAGTTGCTGTAGTTTTATTCATACAATTTTTATTTAATTAGATTCAAGTACATTTCATGGAACTATTTTGGATATATTATGCTCTGGCTGTTGGCAGCAATGAGACAAAACAATGAGTCTTAACAAGTAAATTAAAAAAATTAAGAGTAAGAATAAATAGGCAATTATAAAAAAAAAAAAAAAACATTTCTCTAAATCATTTCAAAATTATACATTTCTGCAAACATCCACGACATGTCAACATTCAAGAGATATGAGTCTGTATACTGTACATTTTTACCTTTTATAACATGAAGATGCAGCTATTTTGTTTTTAATCCAACTCCCATCTATTTGGTTGGATGCAAAAAAAATTATTTGCAAGACCTGGTAGGTCCTTGAGGTAGACACAGGTTGAATGTATGTCTGTGCATTTGATAAGTTCAACTGAGTCAATCCCTCTTTCTTTTAAAATGCTTTTTGCCGTTATCCCTGATTCTCTGTCTTTGCTGATGTCATTACTTGTTGTTTTCATAACATCAATGAAGGCATGACCCTCTCCTTGCGCATTGCCTACGTCTATAAATGATCGTACTAATGCTATAGACCCATGTTTGGTTTGAACTTGCATGGTTGATTCTTTTAGATAAAGATTTAGCTCCTTTTGAATGAATTCGCTTGCCATTAACCACAGCCCTAGAATAAAAACTGAAAGCTTTATTTGCACTAAAACCTGACTCTTGAAGGATATGAGACTCTCTTGGGGTTGGCTGTCGTACATGTGGGCATCCAAGAAACATCACGCTAGAACTACCAATACACTTTGTCACAATATTGGTGCCTCCCAACATTTTTTCAACAAAGCTTTTGCTTTGCCGTGTTTGTTCATCATTGAATACAGCAGCAATGAGTCGTGGAACATGTTGGTAAAGGTTAAACATGTTAACAATTTGTTCTGCTACAGCTTGTGTGCCATGAAAGAGTTTCTGAAGGTGTCCATTCTGGGACTCATATAAGAATGCACTGTGACTCCATAAAGGACCCCAATTTTTCACAGATGCTGCTGCATGTACAAGTATGTGGACATTATAAGACACATGACACTTTCCATACTGAGACTCAAAACGGCCCACAAATGCTTTTAAAAGGCCATCAGCTTTGTCAATGTCGTGGGGGGAAATTGAATCTTGAAGGAGAATGTATGTAGCCTGTACTAGAAGTAGTAAATGGTCAAGATATTGTCTGGGTAAAATGCCGAACAAACAGGGAAGGCTGTAAAATAAGAGAAAGTGTCTGTATTCCGAAGCTTTCCAATATTTACGCAAAGAAATTGAACGGGGTGGTCTTGTTATACTTGTAGGTGGTTTAATGGCAAGTAACCTTCTTTCAATCTGCTCGTTTTCTCTTCCAATGTACCAAGGCTCTGTATGGTATTTGGAGTCAAACCATAGGGTAGTCAGCTGGCGACAAACACCAAGTAATATGCCATGCATGTAATCATATGCAAATCCAGAAACCATATTAAAAAACATCAGCAGCATTAGAGGAGATGGACCTTTTACGCCATTTATGCATGTTCCAGAACCAACAGCTTGCTGAGCATCTTCAGTGTGTTTTCTGTGTGATCTCAGCTCTGGCCCTGTTGACTGCAAAGGATACACCCTAGTAAACCCATTACCCTTTTCTACAACTTCACCCTTTTGATAACACCAGTTACAACCATGCTCTCCATTAAACTTGTTTGACATTCTGTACAGCACAACGAGCCACTGAATCACAAATGCAAAGCAAACTGTATACATGGACTACTGTTTTTTCACCTTTCCACTGACAAGGTAACCCTTGGTTTTCAAGACTACGCAATTCATCAACAAATGATTGCAGAAACGAGTTCATTTCTGGCTTTTTTGGCCCAAACCACAAACCGCCAAGAATGACATGCTTTGCCCTCAGATTAGGGGGGAGCTCGTTGATTGTGACTTGAAGAGGCCAGATATGAAAAGGAGAAGATTTGAAAATTGGAACACCATCAACATTCCAGGACACTGAAATATTCAACAATTTTGGGTCATTTAGTGCATCAATCGATTTGTACATAGTGCCATCAAATATGTCTTCAACATTTTGTGAGTTGCGCTTTGTCCTTGACCATTTGTAATTCAAAGACTGACAAAAATCTGTATCTTGAAATTTACCTCTTAATTGATCTGAAATAGATAACTTTGATAAAGACAGAGCCAGATTTGATTAAGTTTTCCATGTCCCCTGGGGTACCATTGCATGAAGCACAATGGGTGGGGATTTCACTACCAAAGAAATGTTGGCAGGATGGGCAAATATACTGGACTTCAAAAGTGTCACAGTGAAAGGATTTCATGAACTTGTATAAGCTATCTGGAACACCATTGGTTGAATCAGGACAGTGGAGATTGATAAGATCTAACAAGTCACTCAAAGCCACTTTGGATGTTGTATGCCTGAGGCTGTAGGCAAGTATGCACAGCAGAGATTCTTCATTAGTGATTTTGGCATTTGGATATATTTTTTCCTCACTGGCACACTCCTCTCTTTCTTCTGTGCTTCCCTCACAAACTGCACTGTGGTTTCTGACAATCTAGAAAGTAAATATTGCACTAATTACAAGCTGACACATAAAGAAGTGTGAGCTTTAAAAAAAAAAGCATGAGGCTATAGACTAGATACATATTCTAAACTTTATTCTCACATGAGTCTGTGGAAAGTTCTCATCAGCTGTGCTAAAAACATCACCCTCGTCATCAGCAGAAAAGCCTTCCTGTCAGAAATTGTGCATTTATTGCACATTAAAACAAAATCCATATGAACACCGATATTTACAAATGTATGCAAAAAGCATTGGATTAAAAAAAATATCAGAAATCCATTCTCACATCAGCATCTGAAAAGTTTCCATCAGCATCGCTGACGACCTCATTCTCTTCATCAGTAGAAAAGTTTCCCTGTGAGACATGTACAGGTACTTGGACCACTAGTTTTATGCATGTACTTAAATTTTGTAAATGTTCTGGCTGATAAAGGATCAAAGAATTGCCAACCTTATGACAACAAGGAAGCACAATTCTAAAGAAGATTAACTTTGAAAAATAAAAAAATTAAAAAAGCCTATTCTCACATGAGCATCAGGGCAGTTCCTGTCAGATTTGCTGATATTGTCACCACTGTCATCATTGGAAATGTTTTCCTATAAGTATGAAATTATAAACATACAGGAGCATGTTAGACATGGTTTCTTGACTACAACAAATGGCCATGAATTTATCACTGAAAATGTTTTTTAGGCCAACATTAAAACCTGAAATACTTCAACTATATCGGGAATAAGCCATGTCTTGTATGATCTTCTCTTTTTTGCTCCTGAAGAAGAAAAAAGAGCAGATTTCTTGCTTATTTGATTAATGTAAGTCAATATGCAATTGTACAATAAGAAACAAATTGCCTAAAATACAGTTATTTGCATTCAGCAACCTATTATATTCTGTGTCCATCGCCTTTTTGTAGCTGCGGGAACAGGTGCCTCTTCATTTAAGTACACTTTATACTCCATATCCTTCAAAAAGAAACACGTTAGTGTTATTTCTTTGTAAATATAATAAAGAATATATTTTTTTGCATTACCCGAATAGCTTAATCCAAATGAGAACATTTCCTAAAAATGACTACAATAACGAATCTGGGTATTGACAAAATTGACTTAGTTAATTGGAAGACATATTTTATTTTAGAAGGCTATTTTTTTAAAGAAAAGAAAAGTTTGGTCGTAAAAGTCTTAGTGTTGTCTTTCACCCTGAAAAAGAGGCTCGTGTAATTTACATAAAGAACCGGTAAATTAATCTTTTCACTGAGGTGACGTGTTTCATTGACGCTCACTTGCTTCGCGCAGCCGATTCACGTGACATCATTGCACGTCATTCATCAACTGTCACTTTGTATCGTGAAGGTAAGTCCGCCTTTTATTATATAATTATATCGTTATAATGCTTTAAATTACTGTTTTGTTATACATTTCTAAAATAATGTGTATTTGTAACACTAAAACATATGAAGATGTTTTTCTTTTCTTTCTTTTTTTTTTTTTTTTGCTGTCGATACATTATAGGCCAGTATTATATTATAGCCTATAACTACCATATACCGCCTACATCAAAACTTTTTTTAATAAATGACTATAAAAAGTAAGCCGTAACTATTGCTAACAAAAAACATTATTTTTTTTTTTTGCTAATAATTGATATCATTGTACCTTTTCGTTACCTTAGATTAGAAATAAATTATCTGCACCGGACGAGACCGTGAGCTCGCTGGCTGGCCTGGTTGCGTTAAGGTAACACTGTTGTCATGGATACAATCAGCTGAAGGCAACAGATGAATGTGAATGAGGAGACTTTAGAAGTTTTGTACACCTTTGGATTAATAATTATATATATATATATATATATATATATATATATATATATATATATATATATATATACATACATATATAATGTTATTATTATTATTAATGAATAAATGTATTCATGTTCGTTCAATTGTATGTATGTAAATATGTATGCATTTAATTATTTATTTATTTAGAAAATGAGCAAAACATGGGTTCTGGTGGAATGGAGGGAGGAGCCTCCCACCTATGATATTGTCCCTAAAAAGGACATACTAAAAAAAAAGTTTGAATCTGGAGATGTTGTGGATGTGGCTTATGAAGAGGAAAGTTCCCCAGCCACAGTTATAGATATTGATGGTAAAAGTTCAGCAAACAAGACTTAATCATGATATAGAAGATATGTATTTCCTAATTTATTTTTGTCCCTTCAGAGAGCAAAGATACCCTCAGGAGGAGGATGTTTAGGCTAGAGGGGAAAAGAAAAAATCAGCCATGTTTGCAAAATGATGCAAAAAGAGTAGCAAAGAAAAAAAAAACGTACACTCCAACTCAGTCCCCATCTCACTCCAAAACGTCCTCATCTGATCAAGAGCCTCCAGTCAAACATCAAGTAATACCTACATCTTTTAAATGGCTACTCTTATTTTTCATTATGCTTATTTAAATAACAAATATTAATGACACCGATATGACACTAATATTGTGTGTCCATCTTTAGGTCATCCACCGAAAGGACAGTATGTTAATGCAAGAGATTAACAGCATGGAGAGTCAAGCTGAAGAGCATTCAAGCCGAGAAACTCAACTTGAGAGAGAAATTCTCAAATTAAAAAAAGAAAATGAGAATCTAAGAACACTTAATATAGCTCTGCAACAAGGTATTATTTTTTTCTTCATGTATTTCTGTCTATTCATCTATATATTAATTTATCAGTCAGTGTGGTTGTCTGTTAGTAATCATTTATTTTGTATTTTTTAAGAAATTCTTCCAATGCTCAAGTGCAGCATGAACCAGGACACTCGTCTTGTTGCTCAACAACCACAAGTTGCTCAACAACCACAAGATTCAAGTCAGAAGAATCCTCCTGAAAAGGTGAATACAAATATATTAGTTTGTTTATATAGCCTATATTCACGTAAAGTGTTGTGCAGAAGTCGTAGAAGGCATGTTAACTTCTTCATGTTTCATTTTACTTTTGTAACAAAATACACATTTGATATGATCACCCCCTTGACTATAAAACAGCTGGCACACTAAACCAAAATATATCACTTTTTTGTTGAAGAATCTAACAAGCCTAACACTTTTGCACAGTATGTAGTCAAAGTTATATGCTTTTAGATACAGTGTCCCTAACTTTTTTTCTTGACAGACACAGGGGCTAGGAATTAGTTCAGCTGTACTGACAAGTTGTGGACGGGGGGGCACATCATGTTCTGCCATGGTGAAAGATCTGGCAGTGGCAGTGTTTGGGAGAGAGACACTGGCCACACATGGGCTGTCTGGAAGGGCTGGCAATGCTAACACAGGCACTTTGGCAAAGCCAGCTCTTGACCAGGACAAAGTTGTAATGATCCTAGGTGAGAAAAATGTCCTGCTTTTTTCTTTACGCAAACATGATGTTTGCAGTTATAGTGCAAAATTGTAATAATGTTATCACATATGATAAGTGGAATTGCATTTACAGACACAGTACAAAAAAAGTTCCCAGATGTTCCAAAAAAGTTCATCAGGGCAGCACTAAGAGAAAAGTTAAATGATGAGCACAAGTTACGAGTAAGGTAATAATTTGTCATACACACAACACACTCGCTCATGCTCTTTCTCTCTCTCTTTCTCTCTCTCTCTCACCTCACACACCCTCATGCTCTCTCACACACACACACACATACTCATGCTCTCTCTCTCTCTCTCTCTCCTCTCTCTCACACACACACACACACACACACACACACACACACACACGCTCATGCTCTCTCACACACACACACACACACACACACACGCTCATGCTCTCTCTCTCTCTCTCTCACACACACACACACACATGCTCATGCTCTCTCTCTCTCTCACACACACACAAACACGCTCATGCTCTCTCTCTCTCTCTCTCTCTCACACACACACACACACACACACACACGCTCATGCTCTCTCTCTCTCTCACACACACACACACACACACACACGCTCATGCTCTCTCTCTCTCTCTCTCTCACACACACACACACACACACGCTCATGCTCTCTCTCTCTCTCTCTCTCACACACACACACACACACACACACTCTACACACACGTTTCTTCAGGAAAACACACAAACAAATTTTTAAATTTCTCTTTTTTCTTGTTTTTCAGGAAAACAGTGTAGAGGCTTCATTTGGCTGTGAATTGGTCTCTGCTTCGCTCTGCTCTTACAGTTTCAATAAATACAATAAATAATTTGTGAAAATGCATTGTTTGTTGTGAAGTTATTCCCCCTGCATTAATCCTACAGAAGACATAAGAAGACCTGTATAATTGCATATATATCCACAACAGTCCTGCAGGAACTTTGAATATTATATTTTAAAACCCTGCAGGGATATAATTCCTGCAGGTATTCCTTCATAAAATTCCTGCAGGTATTCCTTCAGGAAAATGAGCTGAAAATCCTGTAGGAAATCCTGTAGGAAATCTGCATAATATTCCTGCAGGATTCCTGTAGGTTATTTTTGTAAGGGACATCAGGTCATGTGTAATGTTATCTACTTGTTTTACACTCTTTGACCACCAGGTGGTATTGTGAGCAAATGAAGCCTCGAGAAATGAACCCTTTTGTGAATCACTTGGCTGAAAAGCTTCAATGCTTCATGAGGCTTCATCTCGCCATCACTACCTCAATCACTTGCACGTTCCTCCAACGCCAGCACCTGCGCACCACCGCTCTACCACCCGACGGCAACTTCCGACGTACAATGCCAGCATGTGACTAAATGTCTTCCAATAGGGGCACACCTCGCAGTCTCCACAGTGTGCTCTTAAAGGGCAACAGTCTCCACCCTTTCCTCAATCAGCCTATCACGCTGGCATACGGATTAGTCTATCAAGAGTTTGTCAAAGAGAGCAAAATATGGCGATACACAGACACTGATAAATAAACAATAAAAGTATACATCATAATGCATTCATGTAAAAACATTTCAATAATACATTAGTCCCAGCACACTTACGCATGGGCTCATTTCAAAAACTCAGTAACAGTCTTTGGTTTCTCAGTCGACGAAAAGATCCTCTTTAGCACCTTTAACTATTTGGAAAAATATTTTAATGTCTTGTATTAGCAATAAATCACCCTTTCTAAAAGGTTGGCATAACATTCTGTTTTCTACACATTTTCTGTTTGTTCAATTGTATTTTTATTTATCTATTTATATTGTGTTGTAATACTTGATTTTGTTATTATTCATTTCCCCCTTTACTATGTCTCAGGCAATGTTTGCTGTGTTTTTTAAAATATTATTTAAATACATACATACATACATATATATACAATATATATACAAATATATATATATATATTTTGAGCATTGCATTGTAAATGTTATTTACTCTGTAAGGTATTTCTATATCGTTAGTAAATTAATAATTAATAAATTGTTTATTTTAACTATTTTAATGCATCTGCTTGAAGATTGGGAAAATTTTCCTAGAACATTCCTATATACACACACACACACACAGTACCGCTCAACAGTTTGGAATGGGTAAGATTTTTAATGTTTTTAGAAGAAGTTTCGTCTGCTCACCAAGGCTGCATTTATTTAATTAAAAATACAGTAAAAACAGTAATATTGTGAAATATATTATTTATACATATATATATAAAATATAATAATTTCTATTTGATTATATTTTACAAAGTAATTTATTCCTGTGATTAAAGCTGAATTTTCAGCATCATTACTCCAGTCTTCAGTGTCAGTGTAAATAATAATAATAAAAACCTGTAAAATCTGTGATTATGTCAATTATGCGAATATCTCAGTATCTTCAGTTTTATATTTTTCTTGGGAGTTGCATTTACCAGTTCACATACTGTGCAATATTTCTAATGAAACTTCACTGAAGGGCAGCCCTTTTTGAGAAAAATGAGAAAACCTGTGGATGAACTTCATGACATAGTATCTATACACATATATATATTAGAGTGTAGCACTACTGTTGACAGAAAAATAACGCAAACCAGATTTGTATTTGATAATGCCATTTAAGTGACAAGACAATCAAATGATTAGCACATAAAATGATCTGTACATAAATCATTTTTGAATGTTTTTTCTATTCTTACTCCATTCACTATCTGGATGGCAGAAGATACTGATAACTTTTAAGTTTGCTTTCCTTTTTTATTCATCAATTCCTTGAAGACTGGAGTAATGATGCTGAAAATTCAACTTTGATCACAAGATTAAATTACATTTTACAATATGTTCACATAGAAAAGTTGTTTTTAAGTTGTAAAAATCTTTCCAAAAAAACAACAACTCTCCAACAGAATTGTTTTTTAAAGAAATACAAAGTGGACATGTGGTCAATATTATATCTATCTAAAGTATATATGTTATTTCTAAGAACCCAAATAACACATTACAGATAAAGGAGAAATGGAATGAAACAGTTCCTCTCAAACTTGGGAGGAATTTTGCAGAGAGGTACACCTTGTGACAACTCTAATATCTGGAGGGAATTCAAGTGGAAGATAATAACCAGATTTTTTTGAAAACCACAAATAATTGCAAAATGGAATTCCTCCTGCTCAGACAAGTGCAGGAGAAACTGTGGCCAGCATGTTGGCAACCACACCCATATTTTGTGGTCATGTTATTGGAAAGCGTCTCAGGTTACGCATGTAACCATGGTTCCCTGAGAACAGGGAACGAGACTCTGCGCTGAATTCGCGTATGGGGAACGTCACCCGTGACAGGTGTTCGAAATGCCAAGAATCACACAACTCCAATCCTATTGGCCGGTGACAGCCTATGACGTTGAATGGCGCGAACCATGACGTATAAAGGGAGCGCCTGAGGAAGCAGTCAACACCTTCTCGTCTTTGCGGGACTGTTCCGCAGGCACCCCGAAGCATGGCAGGGAAGTGCAGAGTCTCGTTCCCTGTTCTCAGGGAACCATGGTTACATGCGTAACCTGAGATGTTCCCTTTCGAAAGGGAACTTCGACTCTGCGCTGAATTCGCGCTATGGGGAACGATATACCCACGCCGCCATGCTAGAGGAGAGTGCATGCCCAAAATATCTGGACAAACGTCCGGCAGTTCCAGGGAAAAACTGGGAGCAACTCTCCAAGGCTGTCAGTGACAGCATTCCCTATGGCCAACTGCCCAAGCTGAGCCTAAAGAGGCCTTTCGTAAAGGCATCTGGGACCGACAACCCATAGGAAGTGGTCACTTAAAGGGAATGTGGCCAGGGAACCAGAGGAACCCCGGCCAGTCACTAGGGGAAAAAAAAATTGAACCCTCGTATTGAGGGGAGTAAAACCACTCATCCTAGGATCTACTCAGCTTCTGGTAAGTGCTGAGGAGGCTGTGCACTAAAAACCCTGGCACAGGGGAGCACAAACCAGCCTGGGGCCAGTCTGAACGGGAGACCTCACAGAAGTCTACAACCAATGACCAGCTTAGGAAGCTAAGCACAATTACGCAGTCAACCCAGAGGGAAGTACGAAGCTCAACCTAACAGACAGACTGTACTGTAGGCACATAACCATGGAGGCCGAACAAAAGGGGCCTACAACATAGCTACGAGTTCTATAGAGAACTAACATCACAACACGAACCCAACACACCAGGTGGTATTCAGGATGGCCGATAAGGCCAAAGAACTGAAAACAAAGCATGCTGAGCACATGACCAACCAAGTAATTAGGTAGCTGTGAGTGCCCACAAGACAGCCCATCCAACACAATCCGACGAGCAGTGTACTCGGTAAAAGCACCCTTTTACTCTTTAAGCAAGAGGAGTACAATGTATGCCAACACGCGCTAAAGAACCTATAACCTCAGCAGACACGTGGCATCAGCTCGTGGCAGTGTTATCGAGGTTCAGTCTAGACAGACCGACTACGAAGGAGGTCATAAGCCAGCCCGAGCCCCGGCCAGCCAGCGACATAAGACCCTTTACTGTAAGTAAATAAAAACTGAAAGGGAAAAAGCCAACATGCTTACAAAGGAGGCCCTCAAGCCTACCCGTCGCACGCAGCGTCAGCTAGCGGCCACTAAAGTTCTAGGAGCAAAATAGAACCAGGTCATAGACAGGGTAGCTATTTAGCTCGACTAGAGCTAAAGGAAACCAAGCTCAAGGCAGCAAATGCATAAAACCAGACCAAAAATTGGTCTTAGTACAAAAGCTCACCTCAAGAGGCAAGCCACTTCAGAAATGTACTCAGTGAAAGCACCTTTTACTCTCTAAGTAAGAGGAGTACAAAGCCAAACTCCAGCATCACACAAAGGAGGCCTGCGAAGGCCTACAACCCGTATACATGCGGTGTCAGCTAGTGGCATCAAGACCCATCCGTGGTGATGAGTTGTATAGAAACCCACATGAAGCTGTGCCAATATGCAGACAGAAAGGAGGCCCTGACGGGGGCCTACAACCTCTATGAACACATGGCATCAACCAGTGGTAGCTTCATGACTAGGGCCAGCCCGCAGGCAAGGTACTTGAAAACCCTTGGGTATAAGTACACACTACGCCATAGAACTCAATGAAAGGCCCAACATAGGGCCTATTCGAACAGAGGTGGGCGAAGGCGGCGAGAGTCAAAGACATAACTCAACCATGGAATGAGTCCAGAAATGACGAACCCGGCTGGGTCAACACAGTGGAGGCCTGGCAAGGCCTACTATTCGCGCCATGTGGCGCCAGCCCATGGTCATAACAGGACCCAAGCTCAAGGGGGCAGGTCTAGATCCTACACGATAAGTGGGGAACTAACTTACCAAACCTGAGCTCAAGCCTGCACATTCCAACAGGCAATGTACCTCGGTACATAAAAATGCTATCACGGTCTGAGGAAGGCAGAACAGGCCTATTACCTCAGACAACGTGAGCAAAAGCCAGAGGCAGTGCTACAAATACATGAGCAAACTCATGATCATAACCAACAGTGCCTAAACACAAGCTGTGATAAGAAAGAGGCTACAATAAAGGGCCAACAAGACAGCTGCTGTGGTCACGATCGACTGGGAGTTAACAGAGATAGCTATTCTAACCAGAATAAGACTCTCTACACTCAACCAGAGTGTGCAATCCAACAGGTGATGCACTCAGTGAAACGTATTCCCTATCTGGGGAGTACAACAAAACACCACGTTCATAGATAGAGGCTAATCACAGCCTGCTATCACAGAAACAGGCATTAACCTGTGGCAGCACATGAGTAAGCTCACATATGTATGTAGGGCAAAAGCTTATAACCCAAAGCAAACATGAATGCTTTGTAATACATGCCACCCAGACAGGATAAAGGTTTCACAGAACAGAACTGGAATCTATAATGAACCCTAGAGAACGAAAGCTAGAATATTTAGCATTGTAGCGATGTACAGTTATTAATCAATTTATGGATGAAATATGAATATCATAATTCAGAAAGCTTTATGACGTTCATATATCGACCCAACGGGGAATTAAACATATATGGTGAATTAACTACAACGAATTATAATCAATCACATATATGATTAGTTCTGGTTTAATAATTATGTGGAAAACTATCAGTTCGTCCACCGAAACGGAAAATTATCCACAGATTATCACGACAGAAATGTTATTCTCGGGCCGGGAGACTAACTTTCTATCATAGCCTCCAAATATAGAGCAAGGATATTAGAATCAGAACGTTAAAGTGACTCGGTTGTTGCTAAAATGAGCAAGTGAACAAAAAGCATGGATATAATGAGTTTAATATACGAAACGGGTAATACACAGGTTATACGGCTAAATGGACACAAGTAAATACAAATACATACAAAGTAGAAGGAAAGGCAGAAACAAAAGAGATGATCAAAGCAGGTCAAATTGCAACAGTTCACCTTTAAGAGCCAGCAAGGAAACTCAGTACTTAAAATCGTAAAAACGTTATACTTGCATAGGTTAGTCAGGGTGCTTGGAGTTTCGGAGCGCTCGGTTTGATAGTTGCTTCTTCTTCCGGAGGTTGTTTCGGCGAAGTTTCAAACGAAGGTTTAACTGTTGTAATATGACCGGAAAATAAAGAAGAGAGTCCGTCTTGACGGCAGGAACTCGTGCAGAAAACTTGTGCCACCAAAAGACGCGTGTCATGGTGTTTTAAAGACAACAGACCAGAACGCCTTCTTGATAACGTCCTCCAATGCTAGCGTTGCAATTTGGCGGGTTTCCACATTCCTTTGTCCTGTCTCCCAAATAAATTTATGGTATGTTGAATCAGTGCATTTTCTTCATAGTGTTATTAAACATTGAACGATGCATTTGACAGAAATGTAACGTACATCAGTGAATAGCTCGGATTCACAGCTTTACGGAGAAATCAAACTCGACAGGTGTCTCTCGTCATATAAAGAAGATACCCTTTACACTCTATTACTACAGTTTCACATGGAAACTAACCTACTACAGTCAATTCTACAATTCTACACTAGTAACACATACATGCAGCGAGCACTACAATGGCAGATACATTCATATTTGTAGGTATAATGTTTGTGCATACAGTCTCTATGTAGGGGAGCCGTGTGTGTGTGTGTGTCTGTGGGTGTGTGCGTGTATTTTCCTTTTATGACTGTTTGGAATTTGGACCTGGTCCCTAGAAACCCGATCCGTGGTGTTGCACCCCCTTTGAAGTCGCAGAGGAGAGGTTAGGGGACTTATCGAAACAGTCATAAAAAGAGTCTCGTGATCCATTAGTCTCATTAGTGTCTGCCGGGCCGGAATCGATGTAAGATTTACAAACCAAAGTTCCGTGAATTGAGGCTTAAACACAGTTTATGGTGGGACCTGCTCATCCTTGAGACTGTGCAGACCCTACAGCATCGTAATCTGAAACTTGAATATAATTCAAGGGGCTCATGTGAAGACATTATAGGCATGACAAAAATTCTAAAAAGTGGGGCCTAGCAGCACTGCATAACTCATCTTCTCGAAGATAAGGGCCTACCACCTGGGAGAAACAGCACCAGGAAGGCTAATAACAGCCTATAACCTTAGCTGTTAACCTCAGCCATAAAAAGTGGGGCCTAGCAGCACTGCATAACTCATCTTCTCGAAGATAAGGGCCTACCACCTGGGAAAAACAGCACCAGGAAGGCTAATAACAGCCTATAACCTTAGCTGTTAACCTCAGCCATAGCACCTACATTTTCACATCGAAGGGGAAATGGGCATGCGGCCTGCAACTCCCTCAGGAGGAGGCCAGAACTAGGAACTATACAACCTCACAGGGATAGTAATAATAAGGGTGATGTAACAAACACACACCTAAACCTAGTTCTAGCCTAGCCGCTAGCTAAGGCCTACTGGGCCAAGCCAAGCTTGGGCTTCATTTTGAAACCTTCAAATATGAGGAGAAAATGAAGCCTGCAAGCAAACAGTGTCAGGCGGCCGATAAGCCATCCTGTACACAAATAACTGAAGCGACGAGTGCCAACTCAAAACAAATTAAAGTATTAGCTGAGAAGCTACTCTAACATAGGAGGCTACAAAATAGCGGCCATAAAGCGGCCTGCATGTTTTGAAAATTAGCCAACCTAATGCTACAGTTATTTTGCCCAAAAGAACCCCTTCTAACTTTACTGACTACATGCTCAGGAAAGCTATACAGGAAAAACAAGGTCTACACTTTTTACATCAAAATATAGACCCAGCTTACCTTCCTGCGGCTCGCAGAACGAAGATTTCCCTCCTTATTTAAAATGCATGAAGAAGGAAGAAATCAAAAGTTCATTTAAGCCTAAAAGCACTTTCACTATCAAGCCAGAAGGCTTGATAGTGAAGGTTTTTGATGAAAACATTCCAGGATTATTCTCCTTATAGTGGACTTCAATGGAGTCCAAACGGTCAAAATTACAGTTTCAGTGCAGCTTCAAAGGGCTTTAAATGATACCAGACGAGGAATAACGGTCTTATCTAGAGAAACCATCGCTCATTTTCTAAAAAAAAAAAAGTTTTAACCATAAATGCTCATCTTAACTATCTCTCTTCTTCTTCTCTATTTGAATTCCAGCAATGTAGACACTGCTAAGTGTTTTACTGCCCTCCACAGGTCAAAGTTTGAACTAATTGTTATATACTTGCACTAGCATATTGTATATGACAATTTAGTTCAAACTTTGACCTGTGGAGGGCAGTAATACACTTAACAGTGTCTACACTGCTGGAATTCAAATAGAGATGAAGAGAGCTAGTTAAAGATGAGCATTGATGGTTAAAACATATCAAATTTAAAAAAAAAAAATTTAGAATGAGCGATGGTTTCTCTAGATAAGACCATTATTCCTCGTCTGGGAATGTGTAGAACGTTTTGAAGCTGCAATGAAACTAATTTTGACCTTCAACTGTATGGACTCCACTGAAGTCCACTATAAGGAGAATAATCCTGGAATGTTTTCATCAAAAACCTTAATTTCTTTTCAACTGAAGAAAGAAAGACATAAACATCTTGAATGACATGGGGGTGAGTAAATTATCAGGAAATTTTAATTTGAAAGTGAACTAATCCTTTAAAGAAATCTTCCATTTTGAAGAGGAAGATCATGAAATACTTTCAAAATTTACTAAATGAACCAAATTAATGTTTGTTTTTGTGTATTGTATTGAAAGTCAAATGAAAGTGTTTAAACATTTGAAAACACACAGCATTTTATGTTCTCTTTAGCGTTTAGTAAGTTTTTAAAAAATAATACCAAAGTGGAAAAAAATACAAAATACATCAACATAAATAAGGAGAGAATTAAATAACTTTGATTTAGTGACATTAAATTTACTTTATTTTGTATTTTTTATTATTGTTTTCCCTTTTTTCCCTTTATTATTGTTTTTCATTTTGAAATGTGTATGTTAATACACTTATTGATTATTGAAAGGTTAAAAGACATGAATGGTACATGAGTGTCACACGCTGCAATGAGTTTTTTGAACTCTAAATTTTCTTAAGAAACAGAATTCATTCTGTGTTGGTGTTTTTTTTTTTTTTTTTTGCCAAAATATCTTATTGTTTCTTTGGTGATTTCTTTGACAGATTGTGTGAAGATGGAATGCACTCAATGACTGCCAAACCAACTGCCAAACCGGTGAGTATCAGATGTGCACACATTTCAATAGCCTCTGCTTCACTATTAGTCATACATCAGGGATAAATAGTGAAGTGTCATGATATTTTTATCTTGGCACTATTTAAGTCAAAAATGAACTGTTTCAGTGTATTTTCAAATTGTTTTTACTGTGTGTGTGTGTGTGTGTGTGTGTGTGTGAGTGAATGCACACAGTGCTTACATCTACTGTGTTTACATGAATACTCATCTTGGCATTTTGAGATATTTCTGTGTATTTGGCAGTTTAGGCGCATAACCAAATGCTTGTCAAATCATGTTCCACACGGAGCGAGCGCACAGATAATATCCTGTCAGTAGTGGATTCAGTTCTCTTTTGCAGCCTGTTATTGCGCATTTAATATTTCTTTTTAATATCAAGCACATTCAGCTCTTTTCTTTCTCATTCATTCATGTGTCATCATTAATAACTTTAAACTCTATCATCAACTGAACAGGGCGGATCATAAATAGGCTATGACACATTTAGGACATAAAAGGTCTCTGCGGTAAGTAGCTTACCTGCGGGTGAAATGTTTTGAAATAGTTGGCTAATGATGCTCGTGAGAAAAAACACCCAGGTGTTACAGCATTTCATGAGAATGGGCAGTTAAATAGTTCTGGTGAATAGTTGACTGCCTGAATATATCATGTGAACATGTCTTGGGAAACAACAAATCTCATATTGGACAGGTCTGCCATGGTGTTGTCTGTTCATGGCTACATTGCAAAGAGGAACTGCTAATAGCTTTTTGAACATACTTTAAATGACAACAATTTGACCAAATTTGAACTAAAAACAGCTTGAACTAATATACCAAAGTTTACTAACAGCTGCAGTCCGTAATGTTTGGCGTTCAGTATTGGCCGGCTCCAGGCATGTGTCATGTGACGAGAGCCGGCGAATACTGAGCCCGCATTCGGACGTAAACACTGAAACTCTTATTACAGAAAATACTCAATATCATTAACAAATAATTTAGAAATAATGCATGAATAAATATTTTCATAATGAAATGATCTTCAGATTTCCAAAGCTATATACAAAATTGACAGTTTCTGTCCAAGCAATGAATTTTTCTCTGCCTGTATGGATAGGCTTCAGGGGCAGGTCTTTTTTTTACTAATACCTAAAGGAACACTCCACTTTTTTTGAAAATAGGCTCATTTTCCAACTCCCCTAGAGTTAAACAGTTGAGTTTTACTGTTTTCGAATCCATTCAGTCGATCTCCGGGTCTGGCGGTACCACTTTTAGCATAGCTTAGCATAGTTCATTGAATCTGATTAGACCGTTAGCATCTCGCTCAAAAATGACCAAAGAGTTTCAATATTTTTCCTATTTAAATCTTGACTCTTCTGTAGTTACATCGTGTACTAAGACCGACGGAAAATGAAGAGTTGTGATTTTCTGGGCCGATATGGCTAGGAACTATACTCTCATTCTGGTGTAATAATCAAGGAACTTTGCTGCCGTACCATGAGTGCAGCAGGAGCAATGATATTACGCAGTGCCTGTGACCCCCTGCTTGCCCTTGCAACCATGGAGACATTTGTGAGAGACGCTGCATAATATCATTGCTCCTGCTGCACTCATGGTACGGCAGCAAAGTGAAACGAGCTGGGGCCGGGACCCAGAAACGTTGTTTCTTATGTCATGACTTAACAAGCGGATTGCTGAAAAGTCATACTCAAAATGTACACTTGACACAGGGATGAAGTGCAGCCAGTTGACTTGGCCTGGGACACATTAGACGATTTTCAAATGTTAACTGATTTTAAAATTGTGGGAGACCACAGACATAAGGGCAGTCTCAACCAATTTTTTTAGCATTATAATCCTCTGAACGCACACACTAGATGATTTGACCGGACTGCTAGACCATCTGTTGAATGTAGGAACGATTTCACAGTGAGACGACATCTCACAGAGACTTGCAAGATCAAACGTGTCTTGAGAAGAAAAACAAATAGAAGACAATCAACATTGTCAGCTGGTTCTCCTGCCACACGTTCTGCTCAGTGTGAAAAAATAGAAAAAAATATATATGATTGTTGTTCTTTCTCAATACTCCACTTTTGTGGCATGTTTGTGGAAACACAAATTTGTGTCCTCAAAATAATGTCATTCACTAGAGCTGACGTCATTCATGAACAAGACTTTATTAACTAAACATTAGACTAACATATATGCGGCATTGCAACCTCGGGTGTACTTTATTTTCTAACGGCCCGTCGACAGTTACTTCTTACATATAACAAATATTTTAGTCTGATGCGTCTCACTCGCTACAACACATGTGAAAGGCTTATTCTCAGTGTGAACTCTCATGTGACTTTGAAGGTTTCCTTTCAATCTGCAAGTCTCTCCGCACTGAGGGCACGTGAAAGGCTTCACTTCGCTGTGAATTTTCATGTGGATCTCGAGGTTTGCTTTGTCTTTGCAGGTTTTTCCACAGTGATGACACACATAAGTCTTCATTTCAGTGTGAATTCTCATGTGCCTGTTGAAGCTTCCTTGTTGAGTGAAACTCTTTCCACACTGAAGGCATGTGTACGGCTTCTCTCCGGTGTGAATTCTCATGTGGCTTTTAAGGTTTCCCTTTTTAATGAATGTTTTCCCACATTGTTGGCAGGTGAAAGGTCTCTCTCCAGTGTGAATCCTCATGTGGATAATAAAGTTTCCTCGTTGCTCAAATCTCTTTCCACACTGAGGGCAGGTGAAAAGTTTATCTCCAGTGTGAACTCTCATGTGGACTTTCAGGTTACTGTTTGAAGAGTAACTATTTCCACACTCCTGGCAAATAAACGGCTTCTGTCCAATGTGAACACTCATGTGGACTTTAAGGTTACTTTTTCTTGTGAAAATCTTTCCACACTCTTGGCAGGTGAAAGGAGTAGTTGCTGTTTTTTGTGTCCTTTCAGTCGGTGAGCAACAAAATGATTTGTCTCCATTTATGAAATCATGATGTTTCTTGTACTGATTTTTCTCTTCCATTTCATCTAGTCCTTCACTCTCCTCTTTCAGCAGCATCCGGTCTAATGTGAACAGGGACAAATAAAAGTTAACCCCAGTTTAATGGCACAAAGAGACAAAATATTTAGATATTTAAAGCATCAAATCCAACATCATGTATGCTAGATCTTATATGCACTGATATACTTAAAGAGCTGATTTAATCTCAGAACCTCTTAACATTATTAATTCTATTCACTTTCTTAAAGACGTATCCCAACTACTTTAAGCTGGCAGTTATCAAACCACTAGTCCAAATTCAAACACCACCATATAGAACAGAAACTGTTCTTATTCAAGTTACAAATTACCTGCATTTGATATGCTATTATTTTGCATTTATGGACAAGAATTAGCACTTATTATCACGCATCTGTTTGACCGCTACCACTTTACTTGATAAAATTACTTGATTGTTGGGTAATTTTGGAGGTGGAGGAATGAAGAGTTCATTTGTTTAAAATATCAAGTTTTCAACAACACTTCTTGAAGATTGCATTATTTCCAGCTTTATTTCTTTCTCCTCGTCACTCGTAACATTAAAGGAACACTCCACTTTTTTTTGAAAATAGGCTCATTTTACAACTCTCCTAGAGTTAAACAGTTGAGTTTTACAGTTTTCTAATCCATTCAGGCGATCTCCGGGTCTGGCGGTACCACTTTTAGCATAGCTTAGCATAGTTCATTGAATCTGATTAGACCGTTAGCATCTCGCTCAAAAATGACCAAAGAGTCTGTCTAAGTACACGACGTAACTACAAAGAGTCAAGCTTTAAATAGGAAAAATATTGAAACTCTTTGGTCATTTTTGAGCGAGATGCTAAGGGTCTAATCAGATTCAATGAACTATGCTAAGCTATGCTAAAAGTGGTACCGCCAGACCCGGAGATTTGGAAAACTGTAAAACTCAACTGTTTAACGCTAGGGGAGTTGGAAAATGAGCCTATTTTCACAAAAAGTGGAGTGTTCCTGTAAGGTTTAACCACTGTAGTCACATAAACTGTTTTTAAATATGTCTTTAGTGTCTTTCTGGGCATCTGAAAGTGTTATTTATCTTGCTGTCAATGCAGGCCTCACTGAGCCATCAGATTTCATCAAAAATATCTTAATTTGTGTTGTGAAGATGAACGAAGGTCTTACGGGTGTGGAACGACATGAGGGTGAGTAATTAATGACAGAAATTTCATTTTGGGGCGAACTGTAATGACTGAGACAAATCAGACACAATTATTTGTTAGTTCACCAATAGTTTTAAGCTCACTCTGGGATTTAACTGTCCCCATCCCCCCGAGAAGTTATCAGTTAAAAGTTTATTGCACCAAGGAATGTGCTGCCGCATGGAGAGCAGAGAAGAGACACACAAAATGTGCATCTCTCCTGCATTATCCACACATAACACAGACTCTCTTGCATTAATGTATAGACAGACTGTTTTATAAATGAACATTAACAATCCCAGGAGATTAAATATTATCCATTATTACCATTGCTGTATTACAATCATTGTATTCACGTATGTATGTGGTTTTATGATACATTTAAAGTAATTTCAATTATGCCATGTTTAGTGTCTATGGGTTCCCAGCGGGAAGATTTGAATGCTCGCGTGTGCGGTATGTCCATACCTGCGCAATTGGATTGTTTATCCAGCTCTGTCTACTAATGGTAATTATGATTACTTTTATCATGTATGATGTTGATTTGAATTACTCTCTGGATTAGTAAGTTTAAGTATTTATGGAAAATTGGAATTGTGAAATTGAAGATTGCCGTCCATGGGTTAAAACCCCTTGTCTAAAATTCAACTTGGGGTCTGAATTTAAACACTGTCAGTTATGTGTGATCACAATGTAAAATGTAGACTTGACGGCAGAGAAACAGTGACACACTGGCAGTAAACAAAATTATCCAGAGAGCCCAGTAACCTTCATAGAACGAAGGATGATGAGAAGAAAGATCATTGTTGTTTGACAATCCTTGATCAAGTCTGTACATCATGACTTGACCTGCTAGATAAACCATTTGATAACTGTGAGGACGTGTTGTTTGTCGATGGCTCTGTCTTCAGAGACAAAACAATAGACCGGAATAGCGAAGGATAAGTTGTGACCATGGAATGTGAAGTGTTGGTTTCAGGGCTACTGTCCTCTATTTGGCATAAGCAGATGAGTTTTGACCCTCACTGGAGGGGGTAGACTGACTGAAAGAACTGTAATATCAATTCAAAAACAGAGTAAAGACAAATCATTCAACAGTAAACAATTGTGCTTCAGAAGTACACCAAGCATTGGCTGAGGTACCTGCTAAATTTTGAGCTAAACATAAGAATAAAGTGGTCCGGTTTGTCAGAGAAGTGTGTTGAGACTGCAGACTGGAGTCTCAAGAAAAGAGTGACAATGTGAATTATAGTGAGAAGTTATGAGCTTTTATGACAGAATACAAGGGAGAAGTCAAGGTGGAAAGAATTGTGATTATCTATACAAGTGCTCATTATTAGTTTGGGGTGGTAGACGATCTTTGGGGTGCTGTGGTTTGAATTTCTGGTTGTGCCCAAAACTAATGAAAAAAGTTTCTGTTTCTTTAGGAAGTGCTGGAGCAGACACAGGAGATTGTGTGTAATCTGTCATCTGAAAATAACCTTGGATTTTTCAAACTCTTTACAGAGCATGTTCAGAGACAGAGAAAGCTGGAGAAAATCTGGTTACAGAATTGAAGATGGATTTTAGTTTAGTGTTGATGGCAAATGTTGTTTAGAGAAACATGTCTCCAACCACTATGATCAATTGATGATGAACAATGCAAAAAAAAAAAAAAAGGGGGGGGATGGTAACTAACGAATGTATGGCTGAAAATATGCCTGGAAATTTTAAATTAGGTTGGAAGAACCCATTTTTGGGAATAGAAGGGGCTAAACAATGAGTGGCATCAACAGAATTGTGTGAACATGACATGTTGAACTATTGCAAAGCAATGTTTTCTATTTTCTATTATGTTTTCTATTTCTATCTGTATCCTGTCTCAAGTTTGTGTACAGGTGAAATGAGCTCAAGGAATTCCAAATCACCACTGAGGATGGACAATGACACATCGTGGGCTACAAAATGGACCTGTTGTGATAAGATGTTATAGAACCTAAATTTGCATACTATATGTCTGTAAAATGAAGGATTTCTATGATTGGGTGATGTATCTGAATTTGTTGTTTGTATGAAGATCAGAGATGAAGAGCATAAATGTGACGTAAGAACTTAAATTTACTGTATAAGATACTTTAAGTTGAATATGGATGATTAGTGGTTAATCCTCAAAGAATGTGATAGTAAAATGTAACCGAGGTATTTGACTTCATGGTAAAGCCCATTCTTTATCTATCCTATTTAGCTTGCTAAAACACAGGGTCTATCCCCACAGAAAAAGCCTTAAGCATTTTCTAACTTTCTTCACAAATGTAAGACTGTGATGTTAAATGAAGTAGAAGTAATCATTAGTTATCAATGAATGATAAGAAGAGGGAATTGTTGTGGAAATTTTAATTTTTCATATGCTTTTTACCTGTATTCTTGTGAAATATGATGCTTATGGAACATGGTATGATGTTGGCTTAAGTGGTAATGTTTAACATAGTGTTAACATAGATGTCAGAAATAGAAAGAGCAAGATATGTATGGGGAAATGCAAGATGTATGTTAAAAACATGTCTGTGCTAACAATGTGTGGAAAGTTACAGCCACTAAGGGATGTTCCAAATATGGTAAAAGGACAGAGGCTTCGGCCTTGGAGGTTAGAGATATAAAAGTGAGGGGAAGCTTTCGTTCTGGGTCTTACACTCTGCAGCTACTTGTGTTTCTGTATGACCTGTCTGACCTTTCTTGCAAGAAATAAAAGCTTTAAAGACAATTGGACGTGTTTGTCTCTTATGCAGTAGAGTCGGAGTTGATTTTTTTGCCACAACAATTTCTTAAAATAACCATTTTTATCAAACAGAATTTCTTACTTTCTGAATATTTTTTCAAGTACATGTATTGCCATCTCATGTAGAAGTCTCATTTGTAATATATTCTCAATCGATTTATCTTCCTCTGTAATGTGAGTGACTTTAAATACAAATGAGTAAAAAATATTTTTGTACAGTAAGGCATGTTTTGTCTTTCATTATGATAATCTAAAGCACATTTTTAGTTAAGTCAGTCTTTTAATTTTAAATGGGGACCTATTATGCCATTTTTCAAAGTCTTGAATTTGTTTTTGGGCTCAACTAGGTTGTCATGTTTGAATGCTCAAAAAAACACTTTATTTTTCACATTCTTTTATATTGTTGCAGCACCTTTCTTCCCAGTCTGTCAGTAATGCTTTGTTTAGTTCCTGTCTCTGTGAAGCCCCTCCTACTGTAAAGCTCAATGTGCTCTGATTGGTGGTGTGTTGTGATTGGTCAACCATTCTGAGTGTTTGGAAATGTCACTCCCCTTACCATAACTGTGAGTTTCAACCAGTCTATGGTTTCAACACACTACTACTAAGGGTACGTTTACATGACAATCATGTACTCAAAATGGAAATGTTTTTTCTTTGTATAATTCTGTGAAAATGACTAAAAATGCTGTATTGTGCATATCTGGTCTCTAGTTGGCAATGTCAGTTTATAAAGAAAGACTACACTCCTGCACACATACACAGATTTTTTTCACAGAGCACCAAACGTTTATACCCATAGACTAAACATATAATAAGCCTGTGCACGCTGTCACTGTTTTCACAGATTTGCGTATTTATAGTTTACATGGAGATGATAACGGTATCATTTTCAAAAACTTCCACTTTGAAACCCGTTTTCAAAAGTTTGCGTTTTCAGGCCCCCAAAATGTTTTTGTCATGTAAATGAGAGGCCAAAACGTATGAAAAGGTAAACTCAAGAAACTCAACCAGGCATCACCCCTTTTTTTTTTTTTTTGCATAAGCATTTTTTTTTTTCTTGCATTGGGCAGGAATTATTTATATGAGGAATATCATGACGTGTATGTTCCTGGAAGAAACGACTTTTCTCCAGTATTGTGATGTATTTCCAAGTGAAACGGAATATTGAATAAAGGGAAGGTTTTACTTTAGCGCTCCTCCTCTCCATCTCACGCTCATAGCAGACTACGGTTTGAGGGGAGTGTTTTAAGCGTTTTCAACCCAAGCCGACAAACTGACGTCATCAGATCATTTCAGATTTTGATTAAAGATTAACGCGTCAAACAATTTTTTTCTGTGTAATAACTTGCACCGATTAATTGTTCACCACAAGACTAGTAATACGCACTAACAAAGTAAACGGTCAATTTTGATTTCATGCCAACTTAAAGGTTTTTGATGAAAACATTCCAGGATTTTTCTCCATATAGTGGACTTCAATGGAGCCCAAACAGTTGAAGGTCAACATTACAGTAATACACTTAGCAGTGTCTACACTGCCGGAATACTAATAGAGAAGAAGAGAGCTAGTTCAAGATGAGCATTTATTGTTAAAATGTATAAAATTTAAAAAAAAAAATTAGAAATTGAGCAATGGTTTCTCTAGATGAGACCCTCATTTCTCGTCTGGTATCGTGTAGAACGCATTGAAGCTGCAATGAAACTGTCATTTTGATCTTCAACTGTTTGGAGGCCATTGAAGTCCACTAAATGGAGAAAAATCCTGGAATGTTTTCATCAAAAACCTTAATTTCTTTTTGACTGTAGAGAGAAGGACATGAACATCTTGGATGACGTGGGGGTGAGTAAATTATCAGGAAAATTTAATTTGAAAGTGAACTAATCCTTTAAACAAAATACATAAAGCATGGAATCTATGAAAATTTGATTTATTAATTTACTTTACTGAATGCAGAAAGCAAAGAGAGGAAATGAGATTAGAAATACAGAAGTTACAAAGATAGTGTGTTACCTTGTATGTGATTCCCATGTCTTCAGAGGCAGTTCTGCTTTTAACCTCTTCCATATTTTGCCTATAGAATATAAAGCACAACATGAAATCAAGCAGAAAAATGTCCTACAAGCTGCTATATCTCTCTGTGGACTGACAATGACTTGAATGTGTTTTTTTTTATCTATATAAAATGATGTTTGTGGTTGTGGTGTTCTCTCTTTTGTTTTCTCTCTTTTTTTTGTGCGTATGCTTTCCTGACAGGTTAAAGGTTACCACCTGTGCTTCATTGGTCATGTGAACACTGCCTGTGCACTGATTGGTGCATTCCTAATAGCTATGGCATAAAACTGCGGAGAGAGACAATACAGCATGTGATCTTTCGCTCTCCAGTCCCTGGGAGGACGTAACAATTGGGGGCTTGTCCAGGCTCCATGCAGTAAAAACAAGCCCGCCTATCTCCTTGACGCACAGGATTTCGACCATTCGTTTTAGGACGAGCGCCGCTTTTCCACGAGCGAGAAAATTTTGGAGAAAGGGACTCTTCCCCACAAACCTTTCAGTGGATGAAGGAATATTAGGAGTTAACTCGTGCGAAAAAACTTTGCGGTGTGTAAGCACAAATTCATCAGCTGATACCACAGCCTCAGCAAGTGTGTTTAACTTCTGTTCATTTAAGTGTTGCACAACTTTTTCAGGAATACTCTTTTTAAAATCTTCTAGCAAAACCAATTCACAAAGTTGTTCAAAAGTGTCAGTTTTACTAGACAGGCACCATTTTTCAAACAAAGCTCTCTTCTCCCTTCCAAACTCAACATACGTTTGTTTGGATGTCTTCGCATGTGACTGAAACCTCTGGCGATACGCTTCGGGAACTAATTCGTATGCACAAAGCACAGTTGCCTTTAGCACATCAAGCGAATCCTCTAAGCTTAAAGCTGAAATTACTTCTTGCGCCTTAACCACTAGACTGAATTGAAGTAACAAAGCCCACATGTCTTTAGGCCAGTTAAGCTTACCCTCTATTCGCTCAAAAGCTACGAAATAAGCGTCCACTTCGGCTTCTCGGAAAGGACCCACATGGAAAGAACCTATATGTGGATATATGCGCATATATGAAACCTATATGCAGTGTATATGTACATATATGCTGCATATATGCACATATATGATAATATATATGCTGCATATATGCGCATATATACTGCATATATGCTATATATATGCTGCATATATGTGCATATATACTGCATATATGCTATATATATGCTGCATATATGCGTATATATACTGCATATATGTGTATATATGCCACATATAGGCAAAATTGAGGTGCATATATGTGCATATACAGGAAATATAGGTCTCCTGTATTGCTTCTTCATATCCATATATATGCCCTATACATACAAGATATGTCTTCTATATAGCTAATGGCAGGATCTGGTCATTTTGTAGCTCATATCTCATTTTTGACTGTCATACATGATGCCTAGCTCATATTTTCTATTATCAAGGCAAAAACTAAGAATTAACGAAAAAAATTATGCAAGAACTTATGTATGTGCGAATGTAGCAGTTATGTATTTAGACAATTATTTTGTGATTCCACTTGCCATGACCATATTTGGGGTTTCCTGCCGCCATGCTGACTTGGGGTGTTGACGCACTTTGCTGCTTCCCAGTCTGCATGAGACATCACAGCGGTAGGTCGCACAAAGTTTTTGCGGTGATTCAATTAAGGCCATGTTTCATGTAACAGCTGAATTCACATGATATATTTGTATGATTGTAATCCAAAACCCCTCTGTGATGTACATTCAGATGTTTCGTTGATTATTTTTCTTTACTTAAGTTACTTTTAATATCTCTCTTTCTCAGCGTTGTGCGTTGTCCTCATATATTGCCATTTGTGTTATACAGAATAAAGTGAGGACCTGATGGCAAGATTTTTCGCAGTCTGTCTTTGATTACGACACAACGCAGAAAACACACCGCTACACGAACACGTGAAATTGGTCCCACATGGAAAAACCTATATAAACATATATGTTTCAATATAGGTTTGATATAGGTTTTTAATATATGTGACATATATAAAATTGGCCGTTTTCCTATATTATGTGTACATATATGTACATATATGTGTATATATATATATGTGTATATATATATATGTGTACATATATGTGTACATATATGTGTACATATGTGTACATATATGTGTGCATATATGTGTACATATATGTGTGCATATATGTACATATATGTACATATAATATAGGAAAACAGCCAATTTTATATATGTCACATATATGTAAACCTATATCAAAACCTATATTGAAACATATATGTTTATATAGGTTTTTCCATGTGGGGAGGCACAAGCTTAACATATTTACTGATGTCAAATGTAGAAATAGAAGAAGACGGAGCAGAACTAACTGGCGAAACTGGAAACACTGCATAAGGGGATGGACGAGAATGAGGTACAGGCACCGGCTTTTTCATTGCAGCATGAGCCTCTAAATCAAACTTACGCAATTGAATCTCATAATCTTTCTTTGTTTCAATGACATGCAGCCTAATAATTTGAGATTCATATTCTTGTTTTTTTATTTCTAAATCCAATTCCTGAAGCCTAATTTCCAACATGGGATTATAAGCTTGCACCTGCTCAGAGTCTAGAAAAACCGCAGGTGCAGATGTTTCTGCCACAGCATCCTGAGGTTTCCCATCATCACCATTCTCCGAACCCTCAGCTAAAATACCAGCATCCACTAACTTACTTGCTTAGTAGCTTCCCTCGCCACCCGAATATTAAAAATATCCGCAATCGATTGCAAATCTTTTTTTCTACAATGGTTAAAAACCTCAGTGGAAGGAGAAAGAGTAAAAGCTGTCAAATCAAATTCCATTTCTTCTCCCACAAGAGGTCCTTTATGCCCCCCCCCCCCCCCTTCCCCTACTACGAAGAAATACCAAACAACAAAAGAGAGACGAGAGTAAATTTCAACTTACCAACGTTTCTTTAGAAAGGCTTTCGCCTATTGCGCCCGGACGAACCCCCAATTGTTACGTCCTCCCATTTTTGTCCCGAGTAAATAGGGATCGAACGAACAAAAAATTGGAGAGACTTAACAATTGGGGGCTCGTCCGGGCGCAATAGGCTTACTTTGAGTCATCACCTTTCTGAATTGATCTGCAAGACCTCCTTCCAAAAAACACACTACCAATTAGTAACACAAACCCAGCTACTGACACCAGGGTCAGCCAGAGAGGATGAGCCTGTGGATGAATCACACCTGGACTGTTTTTCCTGCTCTGTGCTGAAGAAAATAAAGAGAAGAAGAACTACGTTTGGAGCTTTTATACAAACTGATCCACTTAAAGAAACCTTTAAAAGGGTGGTTCATTGCGATTTCACTTTTTAAACTTTAGTTAGTGTGTAATGTTGCTGCTTGAGCATAAACAGCATCTGCAAAGTTACAGCGCTGAAAGTTCAATGCAAATGGAGATATTGTCTTTTAAAGTTATGGCAGTATAATGCCTACAAAAACAACCAGTTTGGACTACAACAAGCTTCTTCAAAACACTGCCCATGGGCAGAGGTGGGAAGTCCAGGGGTCAGAGAGTAAAAGTCCTGCCATATTTTTATTCCACCCACTGAAGCATTAATGAGATAAATAAGTGTTTAATTGAGTGATGATTGACCATTATTGAAGACACCTGATGATAACAAGTGTAGCAGTTATGTATTTTAGACTATTATTTTGTGATTCCACTTGCCATGACCATATTTGGGGTTTCCTGCCGCCATGCTGACTTGGGGGGTTGGTGCCCTTTGCTGCTTCCCAGTCTGCATGAGACGTCACAGCGGTAGGTCGCACAAAGTTTTTGCGGTGATTCAATTAAGGCCATGTTTCATGTAACAGCTGAATTCACATGATATATTTGTATGATTGTAATCTAAAACCCCTCTGTGATGTACATTCAGATGTTTCGTTGATTATTTTTTTCTTTACTTAAGCTACTTTTAATATCTCTCTTTCTCAGCGTCGTGCATTGCTGCCGCACGCTGTTTATATGCTGCACAAGTCCTCATATATTGCCATTTGTGTTATACAGGTACATGCTTTATTGTTATATGTTCTTAAAATGCGTTTTGTAAAAAGTATATTTCCCAGTCTGCATGAGATGTCACAGCGTGTCGTGCATTGCTGCCGCACGCTGTTTATATGCTGCACAAGTCCTCATATATTGCCATTTGTTATACAGAAAAAAGTGAGGATCTGATGGCAAGAATTTTCGCAGTCTGGCTTTGATTCCGACACAACGCAGAAAACACACCGCTACACAAGCAGAATCACCAAAGGAGAAAATCACTATTTTTAAGTTACCATCATCAAGGTCAGGGTTTGTTTTAGTTGAGCTCTTGACTCTTTAACATTAGATTTTGTTTGGGCAGTTTTAACTGCATTAAAACCAAAGTTAAAAGATGATCAGGTGGTGTTGGTTATGTTTTCACGTAATCATTATTTGATCTGAATCACTGAACTCATTTAGAGCCCAATCTTAGTTAGATTTGCATGATTAATTACAGCAGCACTGTGATTCCACAGCAGAAGATCAACTTTATCAATACAATCTTTTTTTTTTTTTTGAAAGTTATCCTTACACACACAAAAAAAAGTTATTTTAGGCACACACAGACATCAAGAATCAGCGTATGAATCTCAACAATGGTGACAAGCAACATATTCTGATAAACAGATCAACTCTGAACATTAGAAAACAAGCTACTAAAAAGTCACAGAAAAACAGCAAAATTTAAATTGTGAGAATAAAGAAAATTACTAAGACAATTCAGCTCATAATTTATTCATGCAGCAATGCATGATGGGAGGCATGGATGAATTTTGTTTGGTGGCACCCAGAATGCATTGCAACATGCTTTATTACTCTCACCACTGTTGAGATTCACAGACTGATTCTTGATGTCGGTGTGTTTAAATAAAGCTTTTTTTTTTTTTTTAAATCAGAACTTTAAAAAAAATATATATGTTTTTGTATTGTAAAAGTTGATGTTCTGCTGTAGAATCACAGTGCTGCTGTAATCAATAATGTAAATCTAACTAAGATTTCTAATCAAATAATGATTAGGTGAAAACATAACCAACACCACCTGATCATCTCTTAACTTTTCTTGGCTGGTTGGTTTTAACGCAGTTAAAACTGCCCAAACAAAATCTAATTTTAAAAAGTCAAGGGTCAAGAGCTCAGCTAAAACAAACCCTGACCTCGATGATGGTAACTTAAAAAAAATGTTCTCCTTTGGTGATTCTGCTTGTTATCATCAGGTGTCTTCAATAATGGTCAATCATCACTCAATTAAACACTTATTTATCTCATTAATGCTTCAGTGGGTGGAATAAAAAATATGGCAGGACTTTTACTCTCTGACCCCTGGACTTCCCACCTCTGCTTAGGCCTACATATTTTATGCGATATTCAAAATTTGCCTGTGAGAAGGAATAGCGACTGTAGAAAGCAAAAGCCAAATCCCGGACATTTTAGGCGATTTACATTTTTTTTGGGTCCAAAAAGAGGACATGTCCAGGAAAAAGAGGACGTATGGTCACCTATCATTGTCCTTTGAGAGCAATGGGCCATCCTTAAACGCTATTAGTAAAAACAACCACTCAATTATTTGTTGTACCTACACTTTTATTCAGGTATCGTGTGTGTCAAAAGTGCTTCAGTGACAGATGTATGACACAGGCTACACCGTAATTTAAATGCAGCAAACTTTAATGGACAGTAAATCAAAGGCAGAATACCGTAACTCTAGGCCATACAATAACATCTAAACAGCGGCTAAATAATAACAGAGAACCCTAACTCAATCTGAGTGTTCCAAAACAAAGTCAAAGAGCGGTAACTGGGGTTACGGTGTTCTGCCTTGGTTTCTCATGGGCTTTTGGAAATTACTGTCAATACAACCCATTACTTTTTTCTCAAAAAACAAAACAAAACAAAACAAAACAAAAAAACTATGGAATTGACTCAAGATACTTATCCACATGATAAATGAGGACTTGAATGTCTCAAAATATCAATAACTAATTTTTGACCAAAACTGAAGTTACTGTCTTTTGTAGGGCAGTTTTGAAGTTACTGTCTTTTGTCTTTTGTTTTTGCCTCTATTATTATTATTATTATTATTATTATTATTATTATTTATTATTATTTTATAATTAAGTTCTACTTTAAAATACAAGCTCAAAAGGTAATATTTACAGTCTAAATTGTAACATACAGCCATTACACATTAAATCAATCCAATTGCCACCACACTTTCAAAAATGACCAGATATGATCTTAGTGAAAACACACAAAAATAAAACATTAGGGACTATTAGCCCAAGTCACACCCCTGCTGTTATGGACTGATGATTCAAATCTGATGGTGCTTTTTAAATAAACTTATTGGCCTCAAGCATTGTGTCAACTTCTCAGGAATCAAAGTAGTATTCTATAATACTAGATAACTGTATACTCTCCATGAACTGTATACATCCAAAGAGAGAAAAAGGGCTCAAAAAATCACTCTGGATCCGTCACATCCAAGCATCTTTTTCTTTGAACTTTTGCAGTCTGGCCAGCGCTATACAGAGCACTGAGCACCAGAACAGACAGGCACAAGAAAAGTTTATTCCCCCAGGCAATCATGAACAGTTAAATGTTCTCCCCACTGTGCAATGACAACTAAAAGGAACATCACTTATTGATACAATACTATATCTCTTCTTATCCCATTCCTTTCCTTGTTAATTCTAGTAAATACAAATTTGTTTATAGTGTGTATCTTATTCACATATATATTTATTTTATTTTTGTATATGTGTACTGTTGTTGTCTCTGTGTACTGGAAGCTTCTTCTGTCACCAAAAAATTCCTTGTGTGCAAACATATTTGACACTAAAGCTCCTTCTGATTCTGATAAATATAATAAAAATACTGCTTCATTGTGATATGGTGTTTCAAGGTACACAATAAAATATTGCATTATTTTTTTCTTGCCATTCAGTAATACATTTTCATCGTGAAAATGTATTTCTTGCCATTCAGTAATACATTTTCACGATCATCAGCTGGAGTGCCCTTGAGAGCCACCAGGGGGCACTCCATTACAGACTTTTGCCATTCCATCAAAGACTACATTCCCCATAATTCATTGCCATTGACTGCATTTATGAGAGCTGTCTTCCCTCTCTAGAAAATCTCTAGGATCGCCCTCAAAAGTCTCCATTTTTCACAAAAACTCTCCAATATGATAATTAAGTAGGTGCAAACAGGTCTGCATATGTGTATATTGAGAAAAAAAAAAAAAGGGACACCCATTCATGACAACTGGACAGCTCAACAATAGATGAAGTAGTTTATTTGAACTTGAACAAATGTTTTTTATATTAAGCCTATTTTACATCTAATTCATTATTTCTAAAGAACTCCTTCAGGAGTGTGCATTAAGTTGTCACTCTATAAACAAATAACTCCCTTTTTAAAAAAAATATATATATTTTTTAATGTCATAAATTATGACAGACTAGGATTATTTTATATATATATATATATATATGATCTGTCTATTGTCTTAATAATTATGTCTGCTAAGCTCTGCTAAACATTATTTTAACAGATTTTCCAAATTAAAAATCAATAGAATACATAGCCTACCATATCGGCTTCAGGGAAAGTCTGGAGTAACAGTAATTGATCAATGTTACTCTGGGTCTGTTGTTCTTCAGCAGCACAGACTTGGCTATCACCGGCATGCTAGTCAGACAGTCCACAGTTCATTATTTTCATCATTAGTTGCAGGACAGACCCTCGGATAACTTTTTACCAATTCAGCTCTATAGAGAGCATTTTCATGCATACTGCTGTGTGTTCAGTGTGCAGGCTCATAGCAGGATTGAGTGTGAATGTGAGATTACCGGCAGGGTGTGGCCAACTAGTGCCAGAGTTTAATTGCAAAAAAAAAAAAAAACCCCTCCAATAAATCGCAAATTTTATTTAAAAATAGTTTATTTTACTGGACCTTATTAATGGACCCTTTTCACATTTCCAGTGTTCTCAGAAGCAGAAGTCGTCATAATTGGGTAAACTTACAGGAGGCTGCATTTCTAGGACCGTTTAATTGATTAAGTTTATATTAAATATTTTCCTAACCAATTCCTAGCCCTAAACCTACCCATTGGTAACCCTGTTTAAATATTTACAACTAGATGGCGCTGTCACAAAAATTAGAGTCCTAGAAATGCAGTCCTGAAACTGCTGCAGTCCTAGAAGTGCAGTCTCCGGTATTGCAGGTAATATTGCAATCGATTGTAGTCTTGAGTTTCTTCCAGGAACATACACATCATGATATTCCTCATTTAAATAATTCCTGTCCAAGGCTTATGCAAAAAAAAAAAAAAAAAAAAAAAGGGGTGATGCCTGGTTGAGTTTCTTGAGTTTAACTTTTTATACGTTTTGGCCACTTATTTACATGACAGCAATGTTTTGGGGGCCTGAAAACGCAAACTTTTGAAAACGGGTTTCAAAGTGTAAGTTTTTGAAAATGATACCGTTATCATCTCCATGTAAACTATAAATACGCAAATCTGTGAAAACAGTGACAGCATGCACATGCTTATTATATGTTTAGTCTATGGGCATAAACGTTTGGTGCTCTGTGAAAAAAATGCATATACAAACTGACATCACCAACTATTGGCCTGATATGCACAATACAGCATTTTTAATCATTTTC
Source organism: Megalobrama amblycephala (assembly GCF_018812025.1). Lineage (NCBI taxonomy): Eukaryota > Metazoa > Chordata > Actinopteri > Cypriniformes > Xenocyprididae > Megalobrama > Megalobrama amblycephala. Next base: position 9,922 of record NW_025953444.1, on the reverse strand, counting down.
ACAGATCTATATAAAGAAAAAACTTTTCCATTTTGAGTACATCATTGTCATGTAAACGTACCCTTAGTAATATCCCAGATAGCAAACAATGATCGAAACAATGTTAAATCAATGTTAATGTGTCAACGTTAACCACATTGAATCAATGTCACTTTTGCACCCACAATTAATGTTGAAAAAATGTTGAAATTTCAACAAAAAATGTGTAATTATATAATAATAGTAATTTTTAAATTTTGCTGTTTTTCTGTGACTTTTTAGTAGCTTGTTTTCTAATGTTCAGAGTTGATATGTTTATCAGAATATGTTGCTTGTCACCGTCATTGAGATTCATATGCTGATTCTTGATGTCTGTGTGTGATAAGGACAACTTTCAAAAAAAATTTGTATTGATAAAGTTGATCTTCTGCTGTAGATCACAGTGCTGCTGTAATCAATAATGTAAATCTAACTAAGATTGGGTTCTAAATGAGTTCAGTGATTCAGAACAAACAATAATTATGTGAAAACATAACCAACACCACCTGATCATCTTTTAATTTTGCTTGTCTGGTTGGTTTTAATGCAGTTAAAACTACCCTAACTAAATCTGATATTAAAAAGTCAAGGGTCAAGAGCTCAACTAAAACAAACCCTGACCTCGATGATGGTAACTTAAAAATAGTGATTTTCTCCTTTGGTGATTCTGCTTGTTATCATCAGGTGTCTTCAATAATGGTCAATCGTCACTCAATTAAACACTAGTTTATCTCATTAATGCTTCAGTGGGTGGAATAAAAATATGGCAGGACTTTTACTCTCTGACCCCTGGACTTCCCACCTCTGGGCCTAAGTAATAATGTATGAGAGGCTGTGCTGTATCGTGAATAAGTCACGGCCGAAGGGCGTTGTTGCAACCCCTTCAGCTGTGGCTTATTCACGATACAGCATTAGCCTCGAGTACCTTATTGCTTTTATAAAATGGTTATACAATACAATACAAATATTAAAGTGTATCAGTGCAACTTTCATGAAGTAAACTTTCACTAATAGCTTTCCTTCCACTGGAAAAAATAGTCCCTGACCGTGAACAGCAACAGAAGTTACATTATTATGCCATTAGATGGCGGTAAAGTCTTTATGAGTGAGTCAGTCAGTGAAGACTTTTTACATTGAAAAGACTGAATTGTTTTGAAAGACGCAACTGACAAATCCTTTGACTAGCGACTGTCAGTCACGGGAAAACCCCTTAAAGGGGTGGTTCAATGCGATTTCACTTTTTTAACTTTAGTTAGTGTGTAATGTTGCTGCTTGAGCATAAACAGTATCTGCAAAGTTACAGTGCAGAAAGTTCAATGCAAACGGAGATATTGTCTTTTAAAGTTATGGCAGTTTATTGCCTACAAAAACGACCGGTTTGGACTACAACGAGCTTCTTCCCGGGTTGGTGACATCATAAACCCTGCAAAACACGCTTCGGGGACATGCAACAAAGTGGGCGAGGCCATATCATATCTTTTAAAGTTATAAATAAAAAGGGTTTAAAAACCGGTGTATACCAACCGCAATGCAATATGCTGCGATCAGATCGATGGCTACAGTGCTTCAGATTTCAGGTTAGTATTTTTGTTCTGCCTCAATACCGACTTGAAGCAGAGCAAAGTGGCACACAGCTCAGCAGTTTTTTGAAACTTAGATGAGTCACGCACATTATATCTCTTTTGCACCATATCCTGTACAATAGCAGCACTCAATCTCACTTGTTTACTATAGTGGACGAAGACGGGAAGCAAACCGGAAACCGGTATGCCGACTTCTGCCGCTAGCGGAAGTTCGTCACTACGCTTGTGCACGTAGTCAATTGAGCATACAATACAACCAAAGCCCACGTAACCGGTAACAAATGGTAAGGGGCGTGGTGTTTCCGGACGCTTCAGCGAATCACGATGGCTCTGGATTACACTGGGCCCTAACCAATCTGAGCACATTGCACCCCAAAAACACAATCAAGCCTAGAAAAAAAACATTGAACCACCCCTTTAACTGTTAAAAGGACAAGATAATACATCGGACAAGCAGATTTTTTATTATGAACATAGGACTGACCTGAAGGAAAATACTAAATCTGAATGCTGGTAATAAACTCGCTCACTCGATCTCTTTCTCATAATACTATTCTACATAAAATGGTAAGCTTCAATGAACAATATCAATTGAGAACATACAGTTTACGTTGTTTACGTTGTTTACGTTGCTAAGAGTGGTTGCTAAGGGTGCTGTGTAGTGATACACAGAGCCGTTGGGTGAAGCGGTCATAGCCGTGTTTTATTGTGAATAAAACACTACTATTGACCAATCAGAATCAAGGACAGGAACTAACCATTTTATAATTGCAAATAAAGCAGCGTATCAATCCAGTGAGCCAAAGAGAACAAAATCGTCACTTCCTGATAAACTGGTGATAAATATCACCAAAGTCCCTTTAAGACAAGTCATTTCACTCAGCGGCCATCTTTGAAACGCCTCTCGGGCATCCTGGGCATCATGCAGCTCCTATCTCTTTGAATGGGGAAACATCAGATTCTCCAAAACTGTTCGGCAACCTTACGATTAAATTTCATATTTGAAATCACCAATGAAATCTAACAACAACCGACTCATAAATTTAGTCTCTAAACGCTCGAATCATGACAAATGTATTTTTTCAGGCTGGATCAAGCTAATGCGCATCAACTAAATGTGCGTCTCTTCGGAGGCGCTCGTCTGACTGTTTCTATAGAAACCGGTGATTCTAACGGCCGCTGAAGTGACGCGATGACTTTACCAGTCGGCGATTGGCTCTTGGCTTTAGAAGGCGGGACTTATTCTGCCATATTGCGCGTTACACTTTCTCCCATTCAAAACAATACGAGTGACACGTCTTGTGTTATTCTGTAGTCTTTGATATCACTAAGAAAAATGGAAGTTGCTGCAGTAGAAGCCACTGTATATAATAATTTGTGTATATAATAAATTATTTGTGCCTCAGAGCACACAGATGAAACACAATAAACTCTGTCATGTTATCTTGCATTCAGATGCCTGGTGTTCAATCGTCTGAGGCGCTTCTGGGAGGGATTTATACTGAACCACTTTGGCGAAAGACTTTGTTCAGGCATTATAGAATGACCAAAACAGGATGCTGTGCAAACACATCACAACACGACTTTCATGCCTACTTGTACAATTTCTACTTGTACAATTTCTATAGTCGATCTTCAGGAATGTATACCATAGAACACAAGGAGGACTGAAATTATTTTTGACCGAAATAGTAGATTTTTTTATTTTGTTTTAGCCTATGGCCATGAAAAGAAACAGTGTCATGTAGAAGATGTTAAAAGCTAAACTATTTTTTTATTTGTTTGTTATTATTCTATTGTTGAGGGCCAAAAGTTGAATGGAAAGGATGTATTACTTTATGTATTAAATTACAATAACATAGTTGCATGGTTGTGAATGCATTTTTCAAGGTAAGAAATTGTGTGACACAAAAGGTGCATTACAAACAAATTTGATAGATCGCAGTCTACTTCATTTAGCTAGCTAGAAGCCTATAGCATAAATAGGCTAGTCTCCAAGGCTACTGAACTTCTCCATATAACAAAGCAATTGTAAATTGTGAACACACTGAAGTGTTCATTTCCTGTTTTCTAAGTGCTCTTACAAGCCCATATCGATGCATTTCCACAGTATAGTCTCACAAAGTAAACTAATTAAGAGTTAGCCAACATTTTTCAAATGTACAAGCCTTGTGAGCAAATTAAGTATATGAAGTATATAGATCTTATGTTTTAAACAGACTATGATGTTAGCAGAATGTAGTCACGCCCCTGCATGACATTGAAGCACACACCCTCTTATCTCTGATCAGACCCCTCAAGATCATTTGTGAAATTGTTCAAAACTGGGTTTCGTGAGTTGTTGTTCATCTAAACTCTACAGCTATGGACTCAAGAACAGTGTCAGTCTTATTATGGGTATTGCTGTCCTCATCCACTGGAATCAAACTAGATGGAAATGGTTATGTTGATGTTAACATTGCAATCAGTTCAAGAGTACAACAGGATAACACGCTTATTGATAAAATCAAGGTGAATATATGTTTTTTTGTCTATTTAACAAAATATGAATTAATGGTTTTAATGGCTTTTGTGACAGATAATATTTTGTAGCAGTTTGTATGAAAATCATAGAAAGAAACATATAGGGGGATTCAGGTTGATTGGGACACTTTTTCTAAGTCTCAATTGCAAAAATTTTCAATCATCCTCAATTCACCCTAATCAAGTTTAATTAACAGTATTTGTGAATGAACAAATTAAAGTATATTGCTTTTTTATAAATACTGTATTTTGAGTTTTTCTCATTTTTCATTCTGACAGGACATGGTCACTAAAGGGTCGATTCATCTTCATCAAGCATTGGATAAAAAGGTTTATTTCAAAGAAGCAACGATACTCGTTCCACCCCACTGGAGTAGTAAGGATTTTACCAAAGCAAGAGCAGAGTCCTATGAAAAGGTACAGAGAATTATGCAATTTTTTCTTACGTGTCAAATATTAATGTTTACTCATTTCATTAACATACTGCTGACAATTTCAATGTGAAATGCAGGCAAACATAAGAATTGATAATGCTAATCCAGCATATGGTGATGAACCCTACACTCTTCAATATGGTGAATGTGGAGCTGAGGCTCAGTTCATTCATTTCACCCCAAACTTCCTCCGAGACGACACACTCATTAAGACTTATGGGTCAAGAGGTGAATGTCATTTGTTATCTTTCAACATTTGTGCAGGTTAATGCACTAATCTGTTTGTTTTATTAACAAGAATGTTTGTTTGTTTGCAGGAAATGTCTTAGTCCATGAATGGGCTCATCTGAGATGGGGCGTGTATGATGAATACAGTGAAACAAAACCATTCTACTACTCTAATGGCCGTATTGAAGCTACAAGGTCATAAAACTTAATAAAAAAGAATATTTTTAAAATGTCTTTGTAAATTATCTCAACCATTGATTTCCTGCTTATCTTTAGGTGTAGCAAAAACATTAAAGGTCAGTTTTATGATGAATCACATCAACCGTGCCAGACTGATCCACAAACTTTACTACCGACTAAAGGGTGCAAGTTTTTTCCTAACAAATATCAAAACACAGACAACTCTATAATGTTCTTACCAAGCCTGGATTCTGTAAGTACAGATTTTACATGTTCCCACACATGCAAAATGTATCTTTGACCATTTGCAATGCATTTCATGCAACATACAGAATGAAGTAATTATTTGAAATATTTGGTTTCAGGTGAGCACTTTTTGTCGTGAAAACGAGCACAATTATGAAGCCCCAAACTTGCAAAACAAAAAATGTGGCAAAGCAACACGGACTGTGATATTTGAGGATTCTGTTGATAAAGACGCACTTCGTTCTCTGAAACCACTGCTGTCCTCTCCACCAGTGCCAACTTTCAAAGTTGTGCAGCGAATGCATCGGGTTGTTTGTCTCGTCCTTGATGTCTCAGGAAGCATGCAAGTATGCCATAACATTAACTTTACTTGAAAACAAAGATGCTTCCAATTATTATAACCTTCAATGCTCTGATATGATCTCAATCATTTTGAATGAGTATAAACCTGATATTACATACATTTTTTTTTTATTGCACCCCTTTTCTAGGGCCCCAGAATGCCTCGACTACAGCAGGCTGCCACACATTTCCTGCAGAACATCATTGAGGATCAAGCCAGTGTTGGAATTGTAACCTTTAGTTCTGATGCTTCTACTCTGAGCCCCTTGACTACTATTGACAGTGAATCCACACGAGAGAAACTCATCAAATTGTTGCCAAAAGTAGCAGATGGAGGGACATACATTTGTAAAGGCCTCACCCTAGGCTTACAGGTGCAATATTGATCATGTTTATGATGTGTTAAGTATATAGCCTACAGTTTGTTTTATACCAATGTTCTGTATTTGTCTTCAAAACTTAAAGGTACTCAAAAATGACAATGGGAATGTGATAGGGGATGAAATCATTTTTCTGACAGATGGTGAAGCATCAGACAATATTAATAGTTGTGTTCCAGCTGCAATTGAAAGTGGCGCCATTATACACACAATAGCTTTGGGTGATAAAGCAGCTAAAGCACTGAGGGAAATGGCTGACAAAACTGGTAAGTACCATCATCACATAATGACATACAATGTTCCAGAAAAAGTCTAAATAAAAAAAATGAGAACAAGTTCCATGTAAATTATTATTTTATTTTTTGGTTGGTTGGTCTCTAAATTTATTATAGTAGGCATACACCTATAAGTGGATCTTAATGGTTTTAATGGCTTTTGTGAAAGATAATATTTTGTTGCAGCTTTTAAAGAAAATCATAGAAAGAAATATATAGGGTGAATTTAGGTTGATTAGGACACTTTTTCCTAGTCTCAATTGCAAAAAATTGGAAACTAACAAAATATCAAATCAATTGGAAAATCTACAAACATATGATGCTAGAAGAATAACAAATGATCTGAGCCACATTACTAACTTTCAACTAATTGATCCCAAGGTGATTTTTGTTATATATTGTTTGATGTTTTGGTATGTATGTGTGAAAAATGCAAAAAATGTAGTAAATCATAATATTCATATTATGAATGCCTGTTTATTATCCAGTGCTTATTTCTTATATGTTTTATGTTGGAATTAGGCGGGAAATTTATCACAGCCAGTGACAACATTCTCTCTAATCAGCTATTGCATGGATTTTCTTCACTTACAATACCAACAGGAGATCCAAACAAAAGACCCAGTTCAGGTTTGACAAGTGATCGCTCATTGCTCATGGTAAAATACTTTAAGATTATTATAAATATTCTGATAATTCATTTTTATCACCACTTTAGATAGACAGTACGGGAAAAAAAACATCAGACTGGTTCAATGGGACAATATTAGTGGATCAGACCATTGGTACCAAAACCAGTTTTACAATAACCTATGAAAAAGTTTACCTGACATTTCCATACAGTCACCAAGTGGCTCAACCTACAAACAAATACAGATGCGTCATGATGAAGCAGCAAAAACAGTCACTTTTAAAGTTCCAGGAACTGCACAGGTGACAAACTACACAAGATTTAATTAACTTTCCTAAAACATTTTCATTAATTATTCATCTAATTATACTATTGTGTGTTTGCTAGCCTGGGGACTGGAAGTACAGTATCCAAACTACAATAAGTCAGTCTCTGACTATAACAGCAACGAGTCAAGCGGCGCGTGCTGATGTTCCTCCTATCGTTGTCAATGCCCACATGAACCAGCAGTTCAGTGACGGCACTAAACCCATGATAGTGTTTGCTGAGGTCAGTCAGAATTACAAGCCTGTAATAAAGGCTGAAGTGTGGGCTACGCTGGAGTCTGAATCTGGGTCCGCACAAGAATTACAACTTCTGGACAATGGAGCAGGTAAATTACCCATCATTTTTGTTTCCAGTGTGCACTCAAATCAGATTTACACTATAAGGCCAAAAATGCTCAAATAAATCAAGTATTGTTTTACAGGAGCTGATGCTTTTAAAGATGATGGCGTCTATTCCAGATATTTCACACAGGTGAAAAAAGGGAGAAGCAGCTTGAAAGTAAGAGTGAAGAATCTAGATGGACAAGCCAAATTTACTATCCAAAAAAGGGGTGGTGCCCCATACGTACCTGGATATGTGGTAAACGGTAAATCGTGAGATTGAGACTCTTAAAGCAAACTGTTCAAACATTTGTCCAAGTGGATGCTGCTCACTGGTGGTGGTTGAGGAGAAACCCCCTGATATGACTGTAAAGTGCTTTGGGTGTACAGACAGGAAATGCACTAGATAAATATTTCATTAATTAATTCATTCATTCAGTTCCTCAACTTTAAATTTATTTATGCGGTTCCTGTAATTTCAGGTGTGGTGGAGCTGAACCCTCCAAAGCCTCCAGTTTCTGACGAACATCTCGAGGTTGGAAGATTTACCAGGACAGTCACTGGAGAGAGTTTTGAAGTGGCTTTTACAGGCTCAACCCCACCAAATTTCCCCCCTAACAGAATCACAGATCTGAGTGCTGAGATCCAGGAGGACTCTGTGCTTCTCAACTGGACGGCTCCTGGTGAGGACCTCGACTATGGGACAGGTAAAGCATACAGTTAACACAAAATAAATGTGGTTATCACAAAATAATGTATATCTTTTATAGGCCTCACAAGGTGTTTCCTTCTTTTTAAGCTAAATCTTATGAGATCAGGTGGAGCTTTGACCTTAAAGAGCTTCGATTCAACTTCAGCAGTGCTCACGTATTCAACACATCTGCTGTCTCACCGCAGGAGGCTGGATCAGTTGAACAGCATTCATTCAATCCCAATATCACAATCCAAAATGGCACCACAGTCTTTTTTGCTGTTCAGTCTGTGGATAAAGTGAATGTAAAATCTGAAATCTCCAACATTGCTCAAGCTTCAAAGACGCTCCCTGGTCCAAAACCCACAGACATGCCAGGTCTAGACCTGAAGTTGATGTTTATTGCAATTTCTGTTTGTCTGGCAACTGTGGTGATTATTGGTATTATTGCGATAACAACATGGGCGTTGAGTCGAAGAAAACTTTCTGGTTCTTAGACTACAACTAACATTAATATCTGATACAAAGAAAATCTTTCTGTTGTACAATTACTGTGCTGAATTGTCTTTAGTTGTACATCATATGCTTGGCAAAAAATATAAAATGCAAAATACAGTTTGGTAAATTGTGTTTAGATTTGTTTATATTGGAAATGTTTGTGTTCTAGAGAGGCATATAATTAAACTCACTCAGATGATGACTGCTGTTCAGTTTTTTGGTTTTTTTTTGTTTTGTTTTTTTGCTTTTTTGTGTACCCTGAATATAATTAAATAAATGTGTCTAAAAGCATTATGATTCCCATCATTTCAAATTATGTCCATATCTACAAAAGATGTGTGCCCTCCCATGATAGATTAATAAATAATTAAAAAATGAATAAATAATTCTGTTACTCAGCAGAAAACTTGTATAAATATAAGATACATTATTTATTTTTAAAAAAACCTTGTAAACAAAAAATTGAATCAAATTTGATTCTGCACTCTGTTATAAAAGCTTAATTTTGTTGATTCATTCCAAACACAGTCACTTTGCATGATATCCACAGACATATAAGCATATCTGTTATGATTTACTGTATGTGTCTGATATATTAGTTATGTGTTTTATATAATTTTGTACTTTTTTTAATCATGAAGAAGTGTTTCACCATCTTCCACTTGACAAGTCATGTTTAATGTTGTTGAGAGTTGCTTAATAAATTTCATCAGATCCTGTGAGAGGGTTAAGCAAATAAGATGACATGTCATGTAGATATAAATATATCAATACGCCTTATAGTCATGTTTGAGGGGTTGTGAGAAAAGGTCTTTCTGGCTTTATGGATGGGCTGATTGTGACATTTGAAAAATCATAAGGTCGATCTGGGTTCAGTCATGGCATTGTTTATGAGGACTTTATATTGTCATTAGATCTCATTATGATCATTCATGATATTGTGCTTTCTGCCAGTGATGATATTTACATTATATGGCAACTATTCAGTCATATAGTTAGATGAGGGGCAATGATCTTGTAAAAGGAAAATCATTGTCTAAATAAAAACGCAACTGCTGGAAAATGACAATAGATTTTCAGCCATTAAGTTATTAGACACAACAAACCCCACGGCAGTATAGTACTCAATTACTTTCTACTTAACATTTTATAAATGATACCCCATATGTCCATAATACATCAAAGCTTAGACAGCTATGCTTTTATGCCGCACATGTTTCAAATGTTATGACTACATTTAACTTAT